>NC_081447.1:13618546-13714636 GCF_007210705.1 Tigriopus californicus
CAACGGACCGGTTGTTCCGGTTGTTGGCGTCTGTCGCTCTCCGAGATGATGTCCCAAATGTCTTCGGATCTCCCTGAGGAGAGTGAGAGACAGAGAAAGACAAGGGAGACAGGAAACAGCCTCTTCGAATACGGATCTACTGACATAAAATTGACGAGGGGCCCTTTTCTTTGATCCGCCTCAGAAAATCGAAGACGAAGCAAACGAGTCTTTTGGTCTTTTGGGAGGGCATGCTAGGAGCCTTGGTAACTAAAGAGCTTTGTCAATGAATGGCTACCTTGACGTCAATGTCTATTATGGGCCTGCAGACAATATCATATCTTGGATTTATGGTCACTGCTCAAGGATAGTAGCACGAATGGAGAGCATATTCTCTGATGTTCTTGTTCGAAATAAAGTAGCTCATTGTGATGAGGTTGTTTTTCTTTTTACTCACCAGCATATTCTGGGAAACAGATGGTTAGTGGAGATCGCAGAATTTTTTCCTCAAAGAGATCCTTCTTGTTCAAGAATAGAATTATTGACGTGTCTCCGAACCATTTGTTGTTGCATATCGAGTCAAAGAGCTTCAAACTCTCTTGCATTCGGTTCTGTGGAGATAAAAAAAGAGGGTGAAGAAGAGACAACAACGCAAATGTGAAAACTAATCCATGGCTGGAAGACGAGAAAGATGATAAAGGAACCTCATTAATGAGTATGCTGAGGTTCCATTTACATTCATTCATCGATCCACCTTTCTTTCGTGCTTTGGCACCTACACGGCGTAATGGATATGAGAGAAGAGAGAGCCTTGCCGAGGAGTTGGTTCTCTCGTATTTTTATGTGGGGAATAGAAAGTTGTACTACACTAAATGTGCCTTGAATGTGTTTGACATGATATGACCGAGACAGGTTTAAGGTGTTCTCTAAAAGCTCCCCAATTTTGGGATCGTAGTACGAAAGGCGTGTTTCACATCTCAGGAAGAAAAACTGAGAGAGGAAGTTGGCAATATTTTGATATCCTCGTTAGAAAGTGATTATGTGCAATAGATATCAGACGGTTTCCTCTATTCATGAAAAATACATGTTTATCCAAATTTTGAACAATCTGCTTTCAGTTATTTGTGAAGCGCTGACTCAACTCCTGGCTCATTCTAAAAATGCAAATGTATTTTCCTCCCATCAATTGATGCAATCAAATTCTTCTTGTAATTTGTGATGCTTTGTCCTCAGAGGGCCAGATAGATGCACTCAGGTTTCAAGGATCAAAGAAACGCTCCATGAAAAGAGATTACTGACTGGACTGACTTCACCTTAACCGGTAAAGCTGTAAAAATGTAGGGTAAAAACGTTTTCTTTCTCTTGGCTTGACCTCTCTAGGTTATAAACCTCTCTGTTTCTGAGTAGATGGGAACACAAACGAACCGTAATGAAGTGATTTCCTAGTAGGGATTATTCTGAGAGAGCATAAAAAGGATTAAGGCTTACTGTGGTCTCATCCTCATGAAGGACTTGATCATATTCTGACATCGCCACGCAGAAAATAATTGCAGTCACGTCCTCGAAGCAATGAATCCATTTCTTTCTTTCCGATCTCTGTCCTCCCACGTCAAAGAGTCTGGAAGAGGGTTAGCACATACAAAGAAAATGACAATGTACCTATGAAGGAGTCCTTGTTGCCATTCCCAATGATCGCTCTGGGCTTGGCTTCCTATGGCCACAATGGAATGGAACGTGGAAACTCACTTGAAATTCAGGTTCTTGAACGAAAAGTGAACCTCGACGATTCCTGTGGTTTTGACTCGGGTTCGTAAGATGTCTTGCTCTGTGGGCTGGTAATCCTTGGCCCCGAGGCGAGAGAGATCGTCCAAAAAGCTGAAATGTTAGATGCGAGTTTGTGAATTCGAAAGCCAACAAAATTGGCGGCTTGGCGCTCACAGCTCAGACCTGAGGGCGTGGATCCGACTTTCAAAGTTGAGCGATAGCGCCAAAGTGAAGCGAGCCTTAATTTTTTTCGACATCAAACACTCGAAGATTCGAAAGAAGTTCGTTCTATTCCCGATATCACTCTTCAAAGTGAAGCGCAAATGAGAAGCATACCTCTCCATTGATTCAAGGTGAAAATTATTGCTCCTTGCATTTGAGCATACATACATACGTATATGTATGTACGTACTGCACGGATCAAAGCTCAACTTTGTCAAAATGTGCAAGAAAAATGCATTCATTAATGAAAGGCATATGACCTACTACGTCGACCCAGAACAAAGAAAGCACTGAAAATGATCGCCTGTCAAAGCTTCCAAATGGTATTTAAGATTCTAGTGAGGCTCCTTATCTGGGATTTTTTTCAGATCAATCTTTGGCCTTCCATTGAATCCTTTGATCCCAAGGCTCAACCTTGTCAATTGCACGCCTTGCAATCAGATGTAAAGAACTTACTATTTGGCAGAATCGTTCAGTTGGTACTCGTTGGACCTGGCGAAACACTCTTGCACGCCTCCATCCGCCCACAAGCGCTTCATGCCTGCTAAAAGCTCCTCGGAGAAAGGTTCGGTATCTTCCATCCGAGAGACCACGTCCATGACCATTTTGGCATCGCCCTGAATCATAATGGATGCATGATACTTGATTACATTGAGAAATTAGATATCAAGAAGTCGATATGAGTGTGCGCGTACGTCTCTGTCGGTGTTGGCAAATGTGATGCCGAGGTTGGGCATTGCTCTCAAAATGGCGACCAGGGACTGAATGGTGTTGCTGTAAACCACCGGTCTGTACTGTTTGAAGTCTTCGGATGTGAAACCACTCTCGTGGATGATTCTGAAAATAGATTGAACAAGTCAAGTGTGCTCTTCGTTGCTGGGTCGATTGGGTGGTTCATTAATCAAGTCAATCTTACTTCATCTGCTTCACGATGGTGCTTTTGCCAGACTCTCCCGCTCCTGAAATGAAGATAGAGTGCCAGTTCTACATTGAGGGTTTACGTGTGCACACTCACATTACCACTAATTTGATTTGATTGACCTATTTTGTACTACCAAACTGAATGATTTCTCCTTGTGCATTGGGTTTCTCAAATTAGATTTTTCGCAAAACAAATGTTTTCAAAGGGAATGCTAAAGGCCAAGAAGGGAGTGGTGCATAATGCTAGATTTACGTAAGCAATACGTAGTTTGGAACTAAAATATTGATTAATGTGTTGTGAAAATAGATTACGAGGCCTCCCTGCCCTTACGTACGAAGTTTCTACTTCCTGAGAAATGCCAATGGTTCTACTTGAGTTGAGACTTGAGAGTGCTAGTAGCACAACGACGCTAGAGAGGAATCAATCATAATTTAGAAAGCCAGCCGTTTTGGGCCAGAAGTCCTTCGAGGCCTCAACGACTACAGAGTTTGAGATGTGACTCGTTTCAAATCCCAGAAAACACAATCACCCTTTGGATTTCGCTCGTGGTGCTTTGGAGCGCTTTTCTTTTAATGATGGGAAATTTTGAAGTCTACACTTTTGGCGTTAAGTGCCCATGGGGCAGCAACGGGGCCTTAGACTTTCATCATTAATTTACTATTTTTCATTTCCTTTCCAAAATTGTTTAATGCATGTAATATACGCATTGTCATCTGGACAGTTTGATGGTCTTTAAAATTCAGCAGTTTTTTTGATGGCTTTAAACTTATCATTCATGTTCAATGTCAAATTTTCCGATCCTACTGTATCTTAGGACGATAAGAATAGCACGTGGTGAGGCTTCAAATTTGTGTAATTGGAAAATATTGTTCAATTCCATGTGTTGAAATACTGTGGGCTGGTATTATCCAAATTTGACATGTCTCTATTGACCACTTATTTTGGAATAACGTGACATTGTGGTCGAACCCCCTTACGGACAGAGTGGCGTGTTTGGACCACTGGATTAGTCATAGCTGCCAGCGCCACCTGTTCAGGAATGTCAAGTGGCTTTGACTCAATGTCAAAACTTCCGTCGGCTTTTTATTGATATTATTGTGTTTGGTTGTCCAAGTGTCAAATTCTTGCCTTATTGCTTTTTTCGGTCGAGCGGCTCTTCTCTGATTAGCAAAGGCTACAGTAGCGACTAAAAAGTGAATCTGTTCTAGGAATCCAGGCCTTGCTTACCCAATAATAGCAATTTGATGTCCTTGGCCGCTTGGATGCCGTCTTCCTTCAAGTTCTTTTCAATCTGTTTGCTCCTGGCCCTGGAGGCCCTCTCCTCGGCAGACATGGCACACCCCATGATGGTTTTTAAACTGATCTTGAAATTCTCTGAGGAACCCACACTCCCTGCAGCACTTGTGCCACGGGGCCACCACCTGATTGATCAGGACGTGCCACGGGACAACTACTTTGACGACAACAACAACAACGACGACGACGTCAGTAACGACGACGACGAGGATGTGGATGCGATGATGATAAAGAAATGGGGTGAGAAGGCAGCTGAAGGCTTCTCACAGGGTAGGCCTATCTACCCGCACTGATTGGTTGGGTAGCCACCCTCGTGTTGAGGGGGTCACTCGATGGGGAACAGGGAGCGATACGCCCGAAAGGGGTCGTAGGGGTGACACTGGCAGGAGATGTGAACCTCAATTGTTGGAGGCGATGGCGTCACTGACTGGTGGTAACGGAATTGGTGATGGTGGTTGTGGTGACGGTGATGATGGTGGTGGTGGTGGAAGAGGAGATCGGCACTTTGGATGAGAGTCGCCACCACGAGAGACTATCGTTGATTCTGGAGACAAATACCTAGCCGAGGAGGGCACATAGTAACGCTAATAATACTGGACTTCTACAACATCTTGTTCCCCCCGAGGTGGACTCCAATCCAGATATTGATCCAATATGGCGTTAGCTGATTCTGCTCTCTCTTTCTCGTTGCTCCACTCCACTCCAATGCCTTCTCCGTGTCCGTCTCCTTCTCCGTGTTGTCCGTGTCCGTCTCGTCGTCCTCTTCCTGCCTCACTTCTCTTTCACGTCTTCGTCTTGTCCGTCTTAGCTTCTAGTGGGTCTCCGTCTCGTCCTCGGCGGTCGACGTCCACCTCGACGAGTTCTCCTCCGCCTTGTTCTTGATCTCCTCCTTCTCCTCGGTGTTCTTCCGCGCCTTGCTTTTTGGTGGGTCTCCGTCCGCGGTCTCTCACCTCCCTTCCCTCCTCTCTCTGTCTTCTCAATGGATGTATCTGGTATTTGTTGACGAGGAGGACGAGATGGGTGGGTGCCTCACTCCGTGCCTCACTCCGTGTCTCTCTCCGTGCCTCTCTCACTCTTCACCCTGTTCCGTTCCTGTAAGTGTTCCAAACTCAACCCAGAAGAGGGTCTCGCCCACAATCATCGGGGGATGATGTAGGAAGAGGTGGTGCTGGTCGATGTATGGTCGTGGAGGTATTCCAACTACGCTATGGATGGGTGTGGGTGAATAAGTGAGAGAGGGAGTGTATGTTGCGACAGAGGACCATGAAGGAAGCACGGTGACAGCCAGCCAAACAAGTGGATCTCTTTCTCTGCCTCTCTCTTTGCTTCCCCCGCTTCCACTTGGCTATGGGGAGCAGATGTGTGCAATTGTGCATGTGTGTGTGTGTGTGCCTGATGGAATGCTCCATGTACTCATTCGAGTATTACGTACTACTAGCTGGGCTCTCTCCTTCTCTCTCTTTGCCTTGCTTTTCTGGTGCATGTAGGAATCTCTCGCTCATCTCGCCGGGTCTCTGGGACGTGTTTCGGGGAAGTGCCACAAAGGCTTGGGGAGGGCTTTCTAAATACTGAACATTTGAGGAGTGCCCAAACTCGAGCCTGTACGGAATCAAGACTCTGGAGAACACTCACCGGGGCCAAGTGGATCTCGGGTGTTCCCCGGTTATTGTGTGACGAGTGGCACACGGAGAAGAAAGGAAGGAGCGAGAGCGAGAGCAAATGTCTCTTTTCCTCCCTCTCTCTCTCTCTCACTCAAAGCATCTCCCAAAGCATGAATGAAATAGACATTCAACTTTATCGAGAGTTTACAGAGTGGAAAATGTGAGACACATTGAAAGGAGAGAGAGAGAGAGAGCTTTCACTTCGTGGGAAAGAGTCTATGCGAAGGAACATAACGGCTGCAAAAAGGATTCGATAATATTTTCAGAGGCCCTTTCCCAATCCAATGCAGTCGAACATATTAGAGAGTGACTCAAATGCCCAAGATTTGACGGACACTCCAAATTCATCTTGTCAGTTTTCAAGCCCGCGTAACCGAAGAGAACGACTTAGATATTATTCATTTTTGTCGTTCTAGCTCAGATTAAAAACTTAGATAACTAAAAGCACAATATAAAAAACAAAACATTCAAAGACCTTGTTTGACTAAAATCATAAGCACAAGGCAAAAGTCTGGCTGACCATTTATCACTGGCAATCTCTGGGTCATGTATGCATTATCAATTATCATAGACCATGAGACAGATTAGATTGTGCTTTGTGACCGCTTTCTTCATGCATACGACAGAACAAAACCTTGCTTCCTCCGTCTTTCTCGGGTTGCCTTAACTTGCTCAATGAATATGAATTCAAGGATTATCTTGAAGAACATCTCCTATTGAAGAAGACAACAACAGCCGAGACGAAGAAAGAAGAACTCATCGTTCAGCTTGTACGCACATTATCCTCAGTACTCAAAAGTACTACTACTTTGTATACAGAGCTCATGGCCAGACTGGATGGACTCTGTTTGACTTCTCGTGTTGAAATCAAAGAAGCCTTCAAGAAACATATACATACAGAGAAGCCAGCTTATTGCTAAGCTCGCCATTCTTGGTAGTCCTCTTTCCACGATCCTATGTAGAGAAAATAATTTTTAGAAGCGAGTACTCGAACTGAATAGATAAGCTTCGACAAGTGGCCTGACAAGTTTTGCACAGAATGCCAAAATGTCAATTCGAGCGGCGGTCATGGATGAGAGCACATGTCAGATTGTCAGCACATCCATCAACTCGGTAGAAGTTTGTTCGGGTCAACTATTTATTCTTCTATTGATTCTATTTCTACATCAACTTTTGATGAACATTCTCTCAACTAGAGTGACCACAAGTTGATTCTAACATTTCCCCTAGAACGGGTTTTGGGACTTCGGATCACTTCAGGATCACTGTCGTCCTCACTAGATTCTTCTTCTTCCTCCTCCTCTTCTTCCTCCTCCTCTTCTTCGTCTTCCTCATCATCTCCTTCCTCGTCATCACTTCCTTCGTCCATATCCTCGTCGTCTTGTTGTTCTTCGTCGCCGTTATCATCGTCTGCGTCATTTTCGGACTCGCCTTGATCCTGGGCTTGATTATCTTGGCCTTCTTCTTCTTCGCCGTTCTCGTCCGCTTCTTCCTCCTCATCGTCGTTTTTGTCTAGACCTTCAATTTTCTGATCATTTAACAGCTTCTTTTGATGGGCTAATTCCGATTCGGCAGCATTGATCTGTTGAGCTTTCCAGTCGCCTTCAATATGCTCCATCAGTCCGTATGCATATTTTTCGATTGGAGTCAATTGACTGAGGAATCCGCTAAAATAATGATTGCATCAGTTATTCACGATAAGTTCCTAATTAGGAATGATTAAGGATTGGGAAATAACCAAATTAATCCTACAAAATACCTTTGAATGTTGTCTTGAGGGGATTTGTCGTTCTCGTCGAAATCATCGGCATCCTCATTTGCTTCTTTACGGGCGCTAATGAGGGCCTAGAATGGAAGTTGAACAATGTAAAGTACTGCATCCATGACAAAAAGGGTATGATGGCACTTGATTTACGTACCTGCGAATCAAGTTCATCTTCAACAGCAGCTATAGCACTCTCGAAGGCTCCCACGGACGAGTTCTTTTGCTTTTCCTCGTCATCGTTGTCTCTCTCGTCGGTTTCATCGTTTTTGTTCACGTTGAAGATGTCTCTGATGGTTTGGGACTTTAGAGAAGCTGTAGTAAAATTACCTCCTTCAATCGCCAAATCTCCCAAGAGTCTTTTCTGATTGGCTTTCTTCAGAATGTTCTCTTCGATTGTGTGCTCACTGATCATTCTATAAATGTGCACATCTCTCGTCTGACCGATTCGGTGACAGCGATCCTGGGCTTGAGCATCCTAGAAAAAATTCCATGATTCAAAATTGAACAAGTCAAAACAAAATCACTTTTTCTCTTACCATGGTGGGATTCCAATCCGAGTCATAAAAGATAACAGTATCTGCTCCAGTTAGATTGATGCCAACACCTCCAGATCGAGTGGAGAGGATGAAACAGAAATATTTCGGATCCCCATTGAATCGTTCCATAAGAGCTTGTCTCTGTTCCACTTTCGTGGCTCCGTCCAACCGGAGATAAATGAATCCGTGGTAGTTCAAGAAGCTCTCCAAGACATCCAACATCTTGGTCATTTGCGTGAAGACCAACACTCGATGGTTTTCAGCCTTGAGCTTTCGCAACAGGCCACCCATGACTTGAAGCTTGCCACAATCGTACTGGATGAGTCTCAGTTCGGGGAGGAGGAGATTGAAGTTAATGCCATGTTGATTTGGTTCATTCGCAAGGATCTCTTGAATCAGGGGGGCGGTTTTGACGGTTGTGGGGATGGCGGTGTTGGCCAAGAGTACAGGTGGCACGAAAATGTGGAAACGCTCCAAGATGACTCGATCGAAGGTTTGAGGGAGGTCATAGTTCAAATGAGCGAGGGACCTGACTACATTTGACACGGCTTGAACGAGATCGAGCCCGTAAAAGGGAGTGGTTCGACATCGGGACTCGTTCAAAAGGAACTTTTGTTTTAAATCCTGGGTCACCACCTCTAAGTACTCTCTTTGAACCATTTTTTGTCGAGATTTTAAGCCTCCTTGAAACAGCTTGGACGAAAATATTCCCATGGCAGTTTTGGGCGGACCTTGCTCGACCTTCTTCTCTTCACCGTCCTCGAGTTTAGCTACTTTAGGTGGAACGGGAGAAAGTTCCGAGCTCTCGTGGGGCCTTTTTAAAGGGGACTGGACCATCGTGCCATTTTCTGGACCCTGGACGGATTTGGCATCTTTGAAGTTGTATCCCAATTGGGGATCCGACGCCCAAAGTGGGCTTTGAGACGATTTTACTAGAAGGTAGGTTCCTTTGTAAATTTTGATGCTCAGTTCCTTCTTTCCTTTGACAAAGAGGTTGTTGTTGATCACGTTTGAGAACTGAATCAGCTCACGTTGATTTCTCGTGTTCAAAGGCACGGGTCTGACTCTCATTCGGAATTCATCTCTGGGACAGGGTGGGACATGGATTTGATTGGATTCAAGGGCGAGGAGACGCACGCAAGTCTGGATGTCGTTCACTTTTAATCGGTGCAAGTTGAAGGCGTCAAAGGCAGATAAGGTGGTTTCATTGTTGGTCAGACATAGAGAATGGTTCTTGAGATCAATCTCATCCAAGGGTTGATAGTCCAGAGCCTTGAGAATGGGTTTGGGCGCCAGGTATTGGGTAATGATTGGATCACAGACAAACGGAGACACGGTAGGGCGAGGTTCGAATAAATTGGGATGGTTGCACACCTTCCTCAATTGCATCAGGATATTAATCACATTCAAGAAGTTGCCAGTCTCAAGTGTTTCTTGGGTCTTGGAACGAGACATGAAGTCGTCGTAGAGGAATCGTTGTCTTTTGGAGAGTGGACATTTGATGACATGCTCGTATTTCTTGGGCATTTGCTTCTCGACCTCGTTCTTGAGTCGCCTCAGGAGAAACGGCCTTAAGACCTTGTGGAGCCGCTTCACCAAGCTATCGTTGTATTCGGCCGTGTCTTCCACCATGCCTGTCAGTGGATTAGAGAACCATTCCTTGAAGTTGCGATGGGACTGGAACACGTTAGGCATTAGGAAGTGCATGAGTGACCACAACTCCATGAGGTTGTTCTGAAGGGGTGTGCCGGTGAGTAACAGGCGAGCTCGACTGGAAAAGTTCAAGAGCAACTGCCAACGCTGGGATTTGAAATTTTTGATGTGTTGGGCCTCGTCCAAGATGAGATAATGCCACTGTTTCCGTCGGAAACTGGAATGGTCTTGGATGACCAGTTTGTAGGAGGTGATGCAAATATGGAATGAATTGGGCTTGGTCCAGCCCACACGTTTGGCTTTGCGCTCTTTCTGAGATCCGTAGTAAGTGAGGATCTTGAAAGCGGGGCACCATTTCTTGATCTCCATTTCCCAATTGAGCATGACGGAGGTGGGCACCACAATCAGATGAGGACCCCAGGACCCTTTCTCGCACGCCAAGTGGGCTAATAAGGCAATCGTTTGAATGGTCTTCCCCAGGCCCATCTCGTCGGCCAAGATTCCGTTGAATTGGCGTTCATGTAGAGAGACCAACCAATCCAAGCCGATATGTTGGTACTCGCGGAGAGTATGTTTGAGCAAGAAGGGCACCTTGGTTTTGACATTGGTCGTATCAAGCGTGTTGCCCGTAGGCTTGAACTGTGCGGCGGCCTCGATGGCTCCGAAAAATTCATCGTTGTCACTGTCCGCCTCGGGATCAGGATCGACCAATACTTTTAGATCCTTCGTCTTTTCCTCATCATCATCTTCTTCATCATCATCATCCTCGTCCTCTCCATCGGCTTTGTCTTTGTTACCTTGGGCTTGGCCGTTTTGATCCTTTTCACCCCTGGGCTGACTTTTGTCACTGGATTGAGTCTCACTCTTCGTTGATGCCGGGTCTGGGTCAACCTCCTCTTTTTCGGCAAAAAGCTCGGGATGGAATTTCTTCAAAAGATCCTCGACGGGAATGTCCGCTTCGCGGTTTAGATCGTCGAGTTCGTCGTCTTCTCGTCGATCATCGTCTTTCGAAATGGTGGCTTCATCGTCGTCCGAGGATTCCGCCGGTCGATATTCGCGGTCTTGGCGGCTATGCGAGCGCGTGGAACTGCCGCCATCGAGACTTTCACCATCACTGCCGCCCGGCGTGGAATTGGTGGTGGTGGTGGCCAAGCTCTCGGCTAATAGAGTTGAGAACTTTTCAGTTTTGTCCACTATAAAATTCAGATGCACATCCAAAGCCTCTTTGCGTTTCTCCTCGATCTGCGTCTTGAGTTGATATTCGAACAATTTCTGGATATTGGCCCAGAACCCGCGGATCTCCTTGGCCATGAACGAAGCGATCTTGCGTTTGTTGGTCTCAGTGGCCTTCTGCGCCCGTGCCACGGCCAGGTGACGGTCTTGAAAGTGTTTTTGGACCATGCGGGCGCATTTCCGCGACAAGGTCTTACGGATCTTGAGCTCCTGCTGGACCACGCTACTCATCCACGTCATCTCTTCCAACACGTAGCCCCAATGCGTCTTCATCACGGCTGGCTCCACTACGGGCTTCCATTTCTTAGCCCCGGCCCATTTGCCCTCGGCTTGCAAGAGTTGGACCCGTGTGGTGATAACGGCTTCAGCCCTCGCAGCCGCACTCACGGCCGTCTCGCCCCGTCGACTCGAGCTTCGCGAACGACCCGCCGCCGGCGCCACCACCACCACGGGCGAAGCGGACCCGCTCGGGCGGGGTGAGGCCGGACTACTTAACCTAGCACTACCGGCCGGCGGCTCCTCTGGGGCCGCATCGAGTGCGGGTACGGGTATAAACGGGCCGGATGTGGCTTGGAGTCGCTCGAGCTCGGTTTCATGTTGAGCCAGAACTTGGCGCAGTTGGGATAAACGGGTTTTAAGGCGGGAACGGACCCGCTGAATGCGGGCCGACTTGGACGTCTCGCTGAGCGACATCCAGCCAACCAGGCAGAAGACCAGGAGAAAGCGCTGATCTAGCACGGATGGATCGAATAATGCGGTCGAATTAACGACCGGTCTTCATGTTGAAGAAATGGCGATGATAATACTAGTAATAAACGCCTTGGATAATGGACATGAGAGCGATGAGCCAGGATGGAGTGCAAGAAGGAAGGACTAAGATTGGAGTGTTTTCAAGTCCGCGGATTCATAACAACACGAAAAATCAGGGTGGCAGGATGCAGTAGCATGCACAAAGCAGTGCAGTCAGCATTTAGTAACACCAGCCAGGATGGCCCTGGGAAAGCTGAGCGCTGCGAAATGAAGCAATAGAGAACTATGAAATGTTCCCATGAAAACCGATTGCCAATTGTCGGCTTGTGTATTTCATTATTTGTTTCAAGTGTGTGCAAAACTTACTTATGAGATCGAAACCAAGTGTATGCATATATTGGCAATGAATATACTATCATCATTTGTTCACTCCCCCTTCTCCCCCGGGAAAAAATTAAATGAATAAAGATAATAATATCTTCAGGATAGGAAGCAAATTGTTAAGGTCGAGGGGGCTCCTTAATGACATACATGATGTCAAGTAGGGTGTTCCCCGAGGCTCCATCTTAGGGCCCCTGCTTTTTATAGTATTCATTGCCCCGCTTCAAAAGCTTAGTATTACGGCCAGTCTCTCTTCTTATGCTGACGATACAAAGTTAGTTTCTGGTAGGAATGGCCAAGATTGCACTAGCCTGGCGAAGGACCTAAAAATAATTAATTCTTGGGTTACTAAGAGTAATATGGCCCTGAACGGAATGAAATTCCGCTCAATGACCTTCGGGTCAACTCCCTTTAATACCCCACTCATAGCAAATGGAGTTAAACCTATTGAGCAGGTCTCATCTATGAAAGATTTAGGTGCAGTCCTCCAAGATAATGGAAAGTTTGATGAGCATATCCGGTTGAAGGTGGGTAAAGCTTTTCAAACATGTGGTTGGATATATCGCACGTTTAAGTCCAGAGATAGCATCACGATGCTAACTCTGTACAAGTCGATTGTCCAGCCACATCTTGAATACGCCTCACCCATTTGGGCTCCAATGAGTTCAGCAGGTTTGCAAAAGGTCGAGCAAGTCCAAAGATATTTCACTAGGAACATCACAGGAATGAGAGAGCTCTCGTATTGGGAAAGGTTAGAACGGTTGGGATTGTACAGTACTCAGAGAAGGTACGAAAGGTATCTGATACTGTACGTCTTCAAAAGCATCCATGAGCTTTGTCCCAATCCAGGATTTAGGGTCAATGCTAGTGACTGCAGAGGCTTAATGTGCGTTTTGAGAATCCAGGCTAGTTCGAAAAATGAAGTCCACATCTCTTTTTTCTCGGGCTCCTTCATTGTTNTGAGAGCACCTTCAAGCCCTTGAGAATCCAGGCTAGTTCGAACAATGAAGTCCACATCTCATCTTTCTCGGGCTCCTTCATTGTTTAATTTGCTTCCCTCTGATATTCGTAGGGAATACGTAGGCCTTGTTGATCCGGTAGCATCTTTCAAGTCAGACTTGGACAAATTTTTAGATAACATTCCAGATCAATCCTACATTCAATGACTAGCCCGGTCTGCCAACTCAAATTCGTTGATAGACCAAATATAATACAATGATTGAAAGGTAATGTATGGACGAATTATAACGTTATTATTTAAAAGTACTGGGTTGTACATTCCCTGTATGTATCGGTTAGAAAAGCCCGTGAAAAAACAAACCAAAGAAAAGAATAATGATAATCAGCAAGGCTTAACTAACGCTACCGGTAACGTGTTACTTTTCTGAAAAAGTAACGGTAACGGAACGGGTTTTTAAGCCCTCCCGTTACCGGAACTTTCTTTTTTACTAAACGATCGAAAAAATAATTGTATAAATGTTCCCCTCCTGATTTTTGTAAAAATTCCGTCTCAAATGCAGTAAATTACTTATTGGGACATTAAAGCAGGCAAGGAAGATGACGTCATCTTCAAATTTTGAGAGCTTACTCGTACTTTTGAGGCTTTATAGCTCTTTGCTAAATGATTCAATTGAAGTTTCAGTTCTTTCATCCATTACAGGAATGGCTCATGTAACGCTGCATTTTTTATAAACTGTCTCAGTTTCACTCTTACCCTGCAGAAAAATTACATTGTAGCAGAAAAAACAGGATTTTGACTTATTTTTCGTATTCTATAATTTGTGGTTTTACAATCGACTTTTTGAAAACTTCGAAAGTTTTTTTTGCATAAAATGGTGATTTTTATCTTGTTTTTTTTAGCACCTCTTTTGTTTTGAAAAGTGCCCCAATGACCTCCCAAAATTTATGCTGACGTCATCGTGCAACTACTACTTCAAAGTCCCAACTAATGGAATCCAATAATCACGGGAGTCATTTGTTTCACGTTATATTTATTAAACGTTAAAAGATCTCATAATCATTTTCCAAAAAGTAACAGTAATGGTAACGCGTTACTTCTTTTCGGTAACGGTACAAGCCCTGATAATCAGTATCAATTATTCTACAGATGACGGCCCAAACGAAATTGTCAATGGAGTACTCCATGCATTGTCTCACTTTCTGCAAATATTACTTCAAGTTTTTCGACATTTTGAATTTCTCACTTTTTTTCTCTTTATAGATCCCCTTTTTAGATATAGAGATCCTTTATAGACCTTTAATAATTCTTCTGGCAGAATAAACAAAACACTTGACACCGAGCGAAACTTCAGTTTGACAACTTTCAAGCCAGTACGTGGTGGTGCTGGGCCACCTCAGCCGCAGCTGCGCAATCATTGCGAATATGCAAAAAATGCAATAAAATGCAGCTGTGTACTTTACAAACACATGTCAGGGTAGTTCACGAATTTAAGTCAAATTTCATATGAACATAAAAGTAAATAAGCTTGAATGGTTTACCTAGTGCCACAAGCCATTCCCTGCTCAGTAGCGGTAAAGATGTCAAAGCATGAGAAAAACAAATATTCACTACCAATGGGACCATGGGAATGGCTAAAAGAATGTCCAGAAAAAATTACAGTTTGAGAGATTTAGACACTACAATACTAACGTCTTACTCAGTTCTCGACTGAAGTTCCGAGCTACCTTTTTTATTTGCATATTTGTCGCCTGGATGTGCATGTTTTCCCTGCCTCATGTAGGTAGTACGACAACAAACTCCCTCCACAAAGTCGATCAAGCTTTCAACTCGTCAGAAAATCATCCGAACCATAATAAGAACCAATAGTAAACGAGTGGTGTGCTTCAAAAGACCAGGACGACGTGGATCAGGAACTGGCGCCCCCATTACCTCCCACACCATCCGATCCCCAGGCAGCCCCGAGAATCCAACCTAGCCCATGGGGCCCAACGACCCTCTGGTCCAGTCAACCTGAAGGCCATTGGTCCACCCACTTGTTGCCTCTCCCGTCTACTAACAATCCCGGTGGGGGCACCAACTAATCAAAGGGGTCGGCACCCGTGAATGACCCGGTGCTCGTGGCCCATGGCCCGCTCAGCCCAGATCCGCCCGTGCCTTCCGCTCCACCGGATCTGGTTATCATGAGAACGGCGGTAAGGAGGGAGTCCCTCAAGGGGCTTAGCCAAGCCCAGATAGCCAGATCGAAAGGTCGCGTTGCCTAAGCCCATTCATTATTCAGTTTAGGGTCCTTTGACCTAGGATACCCTGAAACCTTTGAAGCCTTACGTACGCCTTTGAGGGCTAGTACATTTAGTGAGTGAGTAGGCATTATCATGCATGATTCATGTTGGAAATATGGCTCACTGATTGGGCTTGAACTCATTTTTTTATCATGCTGGAATTGATTGCCTGACATTTGACATCGGGCTTTCATTTGAGTCAAAGACAGAGCTCGTTCCTTATTATGTGATACTTCCAGGTGAGCTCGATTCTGTCCGAGATGAAGGATCCGAGTCCGTTGTGCTTTCCAGATTACGAGCAAACCTACTTGGACCACGCTCGAATCTGGATTCTCGTCCAAGGCGCTTCGGAAGCTCAATTGGCCCATCTCCGGACCCACCACGCCCGCTGGAGCCAGCCCACGCCACCCGGACCCCCCTCGCAGTGGGCCGCTTTCCGTTATCTGACCCACTATCCGCTCGAAAACAACGAATGGCGGGACTTTCAGACCTTTCGCGGTGTCATGGGACTCCTGTCCTTTGTGACCTGGCCCGAGGCCACCATGGCCGTGAAACGCCATCGACAAACGCAGGCTCAATTGGCCTCGTCGCTCCGGGCGCATCGTCTGATAGCCCCGCCCAATTGCTCGCACGAGCTGCAAGGCGTGGACTCGGACTTGGTCACACTCGCCACGTCTGAGAACGGCATAGAGTGGTCCGCCGACGATTTGGATCGGATCATAGTGCCTTTCCTCCAAGACTTGGTGGAAACGGTGGAAACGCGCTTAAGCGAGAATCTGGCCAAGGACGCCAGTCATAAGCCCGTGCTTTTGGTGGCTCCCTTTGAGCGGAAGGACTTTGTAGGCCTGGATTTGGATAGCCGGATCAATAAGAAGCGGACCCTAGGACGATTCAAGAAGCATTTGGGCGATCTGGCTCTCCAAAGTGGGCGAGCCAATGAGGCATTTACGTTTTACGAAGCGGCCTTGGAACATTTGAAATCGTGCAATGACTGGATGTGGTTAGGTAACACAGTGGAATGCCTCTGTGCCTTGTCCGTGTTGGCCGGTACGAGTTTCGGCCCCATTTTCGAGGTCGAACCTTTCATTCAGGAGCAATTATACCGCGGCGACGAGTTTGTGGAAAAATGCCGTGAACTGGTCGTGAATTATAGCAAGTATCGCTACTCGGGCATGATCGAGACCGAGGCTTGTGTCAAGGCGGTTCGGGTCATGATCGCTCAAAGACAGACCTTGCACGCGGCTGAATTCCTCCAAAATGTCGTGTTCATCAACTTGAACATGACCGACACGGAGAAAGTGAAACGCTTCGCGGCTCTGAGCGAACTCTACGGAGAAATTGGATTTTCGCGGAAAAGTGCCTTCTTCCATCGGGTGGCCGCCATGCGATGTGTGGCCCCGCATAATCCTCAGCCCGAATGGGAGTTGTGCTACCAGCTGTTGTTGAAAACCATGCCCGGATATTTTTTTCCCATGGCCCATCAGGGCACGGTCAGCACGAATAGCAACCATCGAGTGGATTCGTCCAAAGGCTGGGCCACGGTTCAAGTTCAGATTCTGCAAGAGCTCGTGGGCACGGCTCGGCGAATGGGCGATCATCTGATCGCCATCAAGCACCTCGTGTTCCTCTTGGAGAACTTCCACCACTGTCTTCCAACGGCGGATCTCGATACAACCTGTCAGGAGATTTTCACTCTAGCCACCCGGATGAAGCAGCAGCATCTGCCTTTGCCCAAATACACTCTTCATTCCATTCCCAAACTGATCAAATTCCAGCCAGTGTCGGCCGTGCCCGAATCGGGGTCTTGGGGTGGGTCTGCGGAATCCCAACCAACAGGACCGTTCCTGTTCACCCCCATACTGAACTACGAGAAACGACGGAAGCGTTGCGAGTGGATCAAAGGTGAAGCCTGTGAGGTGGAGATCGACTTGATCACCCCACCCATCCCGATTAGTGTGGTGGATATGCGGCTTTTGTCCGAAGGCAATGCCTTGGACCCGTGTGAAGTGTCGTTTGTGATGAACCCAAGTGACCCCAAGCCCATCGTGCATGTGAAGTTGACCGCCATTCCCCAGTCATTTGGTGATATCACGCTCACGGGCGTGTCCTTCGTTTTGTTCGGCTTGGAAGTGGAATGTTTGCTCAAAGACCTCGGATTGGACAGCGAAGAGAACTGTCCTATTGTTCACGTCAATCCGTCCTTGCCGCGACTTCATACGCACCTAGAAGTGCTGAAAGCTCCGGTGAATCCCAAATCGTTAGAGATCTACAATGGCGAGACCTTAGACATGGATCTCTCTATAGTTGGAGCTCAAGAAGAGATCCCATTGATTCTATCATGCACCATGACGCCCCATGTGTTCAACTCGTGTGTGAGTATTATGGATCAACGCCTCAACGAGATCTGCATCAAGTCTCACCCGGACGTGAAAACTCGCATATCTCTCCGTGGACCAACCACCTCGTGTTTATCCGAAGAGACTGACGAATACTTGACCTCCTCCTCCTCCTCCTCCTCATCAACTAAAGCCTTAACTCTCACACTTACGCTAAAAAGTGCCCCTCCTAGTGCCGATTCTGATCGGGTCCCACCCAAAGTATGCATCAACACGCCAATGCAAAAGATCTCCCTCCACGTGTTGCCCTCGATATCCGTGTGTTGGTGGGATGTGTTTCCTAGTGAAAATCCACGCGAGTGCTATCTCGTTATCGACATCCTCAATTCGACCTCGGATGAGGCGGAGATCACCTATTTAGACGGGAAGAAGATCATCGTGATCGACAGCCAGGCCAAATGTCGCGTGCCCATCGCTCTGGAAAAGATTGCGAGTCCTGACGAATCCGAGGCCAGCTTCGCCCGACACATCGACGACCAAGTCAACATTGTGTGGAGCCTCAAGAAACTGGAACGAAATGGATTGGTGTCTCTCAAGGAGATCCAGCTCACGCCCAATATGATTCAAACCCTCTCGCTCTGTGATATCGATTGGTCGCTCTTTGTCAATGGACAGCAATGGCTAGGGATGGAGCTCCAAGCTCAAGCCGGTCAGCCCATTGAGGTTACTATTCGACTCTCGAGACCCACTTTGGCGGCCGCCTCGACCGAGGACAAACATGAAAAGTGGCGTTGTATGTTCAGCTTGAACTGCCATTACGAAGAAGAGGTCACGCCCAGTGGGCAGATCAAGCGCATCGAGCTGCCCTCAAGTGGATCCAAGTGCGTCCGCAGTGCCGGAAATCATCAAAACGTGACCTACAAAGCAGTGATAATCGCTCCCAATTGTGGCAACCTGTTCCTCAAGAGCTCCTGCGAGGCCATGATCCCATCGGATCAGGCCACGCGGATCGTCGAGCTCCCTTTGGTGGGTATCACCATTCAAAACTGAGATTAATTGGCAAAGATATCTGTTCATGGAACTAGAAATATAACTTTATATCATGTGCATAAGTCACACAAATAACATGAGAGGGAGGGAAAGAAATTGGGAATTCGTTGAAACCGATGAGTTATTCCTCAGGCCATCCAAAGTCCCTATCCACCACATTGTAGAGATCGTAGTTAAATTGGGCGTAGAACTTCCTTAAGCGCGTTTTGGTCTCATCAGTGATGTTTGGGTGAGCTCGACCCTTGCTTTTGGTCAAGCAATGCAGCTCCGGATTACTACTGGTCTTCTTCTTCAAGCAATGGAAGCCTTTGGTTGAGTTGAAGAAGAAGTCGTTCTTTTCGATCTGAAGAGGTAATCCCAGAAATTGTTCCACTTTCCTTAGCTCATGCCAAGGTTGGTGAATTAATCGATCCCCATTCACGATATGAATCTGATTCTTCGGGAAGAAATGCATCCACCGGTGGATGTACTGGACATAGATGCTCTTGGCCACGGCTTCATAGCCCGTATTCACCGATTTATTCGGGAAGAATACCAACTCCTCAAATGACTTGAAAGTTCGACCGCGTTCCAAATGGTTGTACATGATTTGAGTATAATCAGAGATCAGTCGGGTGACGGGATCCCTCAGAACTAAAAGAAGTAAGATTTGCGGGTTCATGGCAAAAATCCGTTGTGGAACACTCTCGGTCACAAAATAGCTGGGACTCTTCTCGATAGCCAATTCACCAGGCATGGTTTTAGGCATTTGGCTCTTGTACCATTCCAATCCGAGATGGAAGTTGGTCTCGATGTCGAAAAAATGCACTTCCGCCTTGGCAATCTTCACCTGGGAGTGGAGATTAATCATATCCAGAAGGGCTCGAGTCCCACCTTTCCGTACCCCAATGACAATGCATTCAGGTAAACGGTGAATGGCGGAAGAATTGTCGACCTGAGTGTCCACTGGGTGAATGTGAAATTTACCGAATTTCACCAATACCATTCCGGTCAGGTGGACCGTGGCCACAATGAGAATGGCCACCTGGAGGAACCGAGACACCTTGGAAGTCCACATGATTTCTTCTTGGTGTTATTATGGTCTCATGGTTGTTCATGAGAAAGTGAGAAAGCTCGGCAAGTCATGAGCGCCCATGGAAAAGACAGTCACAAAGGGGGCGAAAAATCAATAATCCAGGAGACGCAAGCAAGTCCGCACACTCTGTGAGGGTGGTGCCCTTCTCTCTCTTGCCTCAGTTTCGTGAGAAATGGTAATCTAATCTGCTCCTTTGGGCACTAGGAAGTTGCAAAGGTTCGAATATAGGCTTTTCAAAAATGTACTTGGATTGTCTCTGTCCCCTCCTTTGCTTTGGTTTGGCTTCGCCACTGTCATGAAAATTTGGAGGCATCATTGATTTTTTTTTCGTATATAGTTGCGTTCACAAACCATTTCATCAGTAGCCTCCAGACGGCTTTCCTTTTTATTTAAATTGAGGTAAACACAATATAAAATCGTGTTTCTTGTATAAGAATATAAAGCAATATAAACATAAATGCAACAAGTTCTAATGGAATGTCTTCTTCACATCGCACTGATCTCTGACCAAAGTCAAGCCCTCCAAGTCAACTCCTGCTTGATGACAAGTCACACCCAAATGTTCTACGGCTGCTTGAACTTGATCCAGCGCATTTGGAGCTTTGGTTATCAGCACCAGAAATCCACCACCACCCGCTCCTGCCAAAGACTGTATAAAAGTACAAAAAGTTTTAAATCATTTGACGTCCATGGTAGTAAACAGAAGATCTGCTCTAACCTGACCAAGTGACAACGACTTGGTGGCTTTCAAAATGGGCACAATGGATTCGGGTTCACTTCCCTCGGCTAAGAGTTTCTTCAGGGTCCAATAAGTGTTGAGGCACTCGCCTACCTGAGCAAGAGATTCTAGAATGGAGGGCTAGAATTTTTGTCTGCTAAATTCATTAGAAAATTGTCAGATGCTCGAATCTTACCATTTTGGATGGCTGTCCACATTTTAGTGGCCAGGTCGTGATTGTCCCTAATAGCTTGATGAATAACATCCTTCTTGGAATACCAAGCCTTCACAACATTCTATATGAAACGATGTGTGCTTTCAATAAGTGATGAACGATGAGTAACCGACATGTTCCCAATGCTCTTACCTGAAGGAGGTTCTTGGCCAACCTCACTTTACCCGTGTAAACTAGGACGAGATGAGACTCTAGCACCTTATTGAAAGGATGTTCCATTGGAATGATCTCACGAGTGACAGTCAAAGGCTCTTTGGGCAGACACCTTCCAATTTTAATCCCCGGGACCAAGCCGTTCACCTGATCTTGCCAACCTCCTCCAGTAGTAAGCAATTGTTCCACTTGTAAAACCTATTTGGCATAGTCTCTTTAACGAGATCTCAAAATAAAACTCACCAGCTGTATACTCACTCCATGGATGATGTCGTCAATGGTAAATACCAATCCCATGCAGTCCCATAGGCACGCCAAAATAGTTCCGGCTAAAATGCTAGAGGTTCCAAGACCTGTTCCTTCTGGTAAATCTGACCACGTTTCTACTTCAATGCCGCCTTCGAAATGCTAAAGCACGGTCAAAATGAGAGCAATCAATGTCGCCCAATTACTTAAGTGGGAACAGATTTTTACAATTTTGAAGAGGTTTACCTTTGCCAAGAGGTCTTCCAATGTGCCTTGAGTTAAGCTGAAATTAGTGGCAAGGTGTAGACATGATTTAACTAAGGCAAAATCTGAAGTCGGATTAGAGAAATCCTGCAAGTCCTGCATTTTCCCGAATGTTCTGGTGAACCCTTTCTTATTCTGAGCTCCTTGGTGCATTTTGATCTCCATGCATTCCACTCTTTTCATACGACACCCTATGGGTCTCTACAATTGGAACATGCAAATTTGCTTGAGCATTACTTCCAATTCAAGAAGGAAGCTGTCTATTCACCTTGCCATTGATAACAATTGCCACTCCCACCACCGCTCCTCCTTAGTCATTGCAAATTGGGGGCGTGTCAGTCCATCCTCCCGCTAGGTCAATTCTAGCTGGGCTGGTGCTTTCAACCCAAATATTGAGCGGTGGCCTAGTTCCCGCGGGTTTGGGCAAGATGTTGGATTGAACTGTTCTGGTAACATAACTAGTTACCAGACTTATCACTTGGTCCAATTGGCTGGCAAGGTACGTCCCATGAGCCTCAATAGTTTGGCTATTAAAAGTACCTTTAATCAGGGACCATCCATTTCGGTATTGCCCTATCTTAAGTGGAAGGTGTTATAATATAGTGCTCTATTACTTGTCCATCGAGGTCAAGAAGTCTACCTGGAAATGAGTAGCGGCTTTGGCCAAGGTTTTATCCATCTCTGAAGAGACATCTTGGTCATTGGCAGAGGGTTGATTGGCAGCTAATATGGACAACTTGGTCAGAGATGAGCAAATCTCGAATCTGTTCCCAGCGATGATCCATTGATCTATGTGTGCAACCTCCTCGTCAATGGACCCTGTTCAATGATATGGGCATGAAATTAAAGACGGCCTGACAGGTCACTTGATTATCTATTTGGAAACTGGTCTCAGCCATTGGCTACTACCATCTTGTTTCTCAACTCATCCGAATGGTACATCTATAAATAGTGAATCCATTGTTTACTCGTTTTCACTTTGTTTCGCTTCACAGCCAAATTCACACAGGTGGGGATTTACTTCTTCTTCCTGGCCCTGCCATTCAGTCCCAAGGCATTGAGAACCAACCGATTGGCCACTTTGGAAGAGGTCTCGGGTCGGACTGCGGTCGGGTCATGGAACATGTACACATCATGGACACGGCTTTTGGATTGTTCCGTGCCTTGAACAAGCGGTCGAATCTTGATCTTTTCAAACTCGGCCACCAAAGCCGCATTCATGAGTTCATTGGATTGAAACTTGGCCAAGGCGTGGGTGTCATCCACCCATTTCAGGTCGTACTTGCCGCGGAATTGGGTCAGTTCTTGGATGATATCGCCGGTCTTTAAGTCGGGTAAGAAGTCGTGGATCTCAACAATGTTTTGATTGGACAATTCCAATTTGTCTTGGTTGCTTAATTCGCAGTTCTCAATTTGAACCTGAGAACCGAAGCGATCTTTAATCTCCAGCAAAGCCGTCGATTCTCGTTTGGCCTTGGGCACATAAACGGCTTGAGTCGGCCTTTTGGCCACCGTCATCTTAACCTGGACCGCATCTTGAGGATCGTCCCAGAAAACCGCCAATTGTCTGAGCGGCTCAACGCCAAAAGATTGGGTGGAAAGTCCTGAAAAGGTTTGGACCAGTTCGTGGACCTTAAGACGATGATAGGCATTCAAGTCTGGCGGGAACAACAGGATCGCATCCTTGGTCTGGCCTTGGGCATGAAAGACCTGGATTTTTTCCGCCACTCGGCTGGCATCCATGCTTCATGGATGGGAGGGCTGGGGTGGGGCTGAATAGTGGAGCCGGGTTCGTCGTTTCAACACGGACCTTGGGCCAGGGAGAAGGAGGAGCACGGCGGCTACCTTCCATGCTTACCTGATTCCCTGGATGAGGACATGATTGCTTTGGAGCTGGCTTGATTGAGCGGTGAGACGTGAGACTTGAATGAATAGAAGTTGAAAAATCGAGTTCCCACAATCACTGCCTGACACAGGGTGACGCCGTTTAAATAAACACTTGACAGATGAACAGTGTTTATCGGACGAATGCTCTTACTGCTCAATGTAGTAATTTGGGGCGGCCAGACTTTAAATCGAGTTTGTGAGAGCTCTCTTTTTTCGTGGTCATGTCAAAGTCCACTGGTGTCAAGTGGTGTGCGTGCTGTTCTGGAGATCCTAGATGTAGAGATGGGCTAAGTCTAGACAGGCCATATCAGTCAGTGATTGTGAGTGAGTAAGTGAGTTGTGAACAAGTCCTTAGTCAAGTGACAAACCCAAGCCCCAAAAGCCTTTAGGCTATATATCCTTACTGCAACTTGAGGCAAACAATCATGGCAAAGCAAAGTGAATATCATACTTTTTCATTCCATGATTAGCCTTCCCCATTTCAATCCTCATAGCATTGGCTGCCTTCTTATCTGTCATGCCAGGATTAATCATTTTGAATTTGCTTCACGTCTTTTTTGAATTTCAGGTTGTTGGACTTTTGGTAATGATCAGGTCTATTTTGGCCAAAGCTTTTGGTGCCAATGAAAGGCTTCTTCAGTTCATTAAAAATGGCCATAAGAACTTGCTTTTTTTGAATTGAAGTACATTGTTATTGGTAGTTTAGCTTAATTGTGCTTTGGCTGAAATGGAGAGGTTGTTTTTATATTTTATTGGAGACAATTTTTTTCCTTGATTAAATGCAAATTTCTGTACAAGATTTAGTTGAACAAGTACAAATGATGTGAATAGTTCTCTATTTGTGGGTGTAAATTGGTGTTTCAAATCAAGAACCTCTCCTATGGCAGGATGTTCTTAGTCCCAAGATTTTTGAGCACTCCAAATAGGGCATGTCAAGTGCAGGAAATTCAAGGAAGAATGGGGTCTGGCACCCTGAATTTGAGCATTTTTAAGAGGGAGAACTAAGACAAACATCACAGTCAACTTGCAATATCCGCCCATTGAATTTTCACTAATCCCCTGATTTTGAGTGAGCTGTGTTACAAAACCCAACAAAATGTCCATAATTTTCAGTGGTTTATGCACAATGCTATTTGATTATACCAGCATGTAAAATGGAATAAATGTCAAAATTCAATGCATGCACAGTGCAGTATTGCTGGGCATGTTATCTTTGATTTTACTCCATGGAATAGCGTCAGTTCTTCAGGAATGCATTCACTTGACAAACCTTACAGAATTATGTTTTCCACCTTTATGCTGTTTTTGGTCATGAATTACCAAAAGTGCCATTTCCAACCAACTAATAACCTTTCTTTAAGTTATGATAATGAGAAAGCTGCTCATTGTGACAAAACAAGAAAAAAAGTTTGAACACCACATTCCCAATTTAAGTGCTTGCTCACTTTACAAGAGTTAACTATTACAAATTTCAATTCTAGAGAAGTAAGGTAAGGCTTGTTTCTCATTCCCCAAGTGGATAGCTATTTATTCAAGAGACAGGGTTTCCTTCTCATGAAGTTGGAAAAAGTCAGGTTTTGAAAAAAGTTTGTACATCTGAATAAACTTGATAACAGCCATAATGCACTAGGGTCTAAACTTATTTATTCCACAGGAATAAGGTGACAAATATCATGAAAATTATGTTTGTATAATAAGTTGTAAGAAAATGTATTTGTAACACTGATCAATTGCAATGTACCTGTAATAAGTTGAGCTATCACACTTCAATAGAGAGAGGATAGTCATGAGTTGTGGTGTCTATTAAAAATGGACATGATTGAAGGATCACGTAATTAGCCCACAGCTTTTCACAATTATTTTTACTCTCTGGTTATTTATTGTAGCACTTCAATTTTTTGAAAAATCAAAATAAGACAGGAATTGAAGAGTAATGAAACTATGCAAATAATGAAGTACACTGCTAATTATGAATCAACTGAATTGTTGTCTTCAAGGAAGCAAGGAATAATATCACTCTGGTAAATATTCAGTATTCAATATATGATTGGAGACTTTTAGTTCTTCTGATCAACAATTACTCATTCAGCAAAGGATCACCCCTTTTCAAACCCTGCACATCTTTGCATTCAGGGTCTCTAGTGCTGCATTGTTTTTGCAAGTGCTAACAAGCAAGAAATATGGAAGATCCTGATTTGTCCAAAAGTTCCCACATTTTGCATCTGTAGAGGCACACTTTCTTTACATCTTTTTTAGTGATATTCATGATTCTTCTCATCTTCCCAGCACACTTTTATCATTTCTTTGCTCACTTCCATCATTTTTTGTCAGAGTCCTAAATATTTTTAAAAAATACTCTGTCATAAACAAACTTTTTTTAGATACTGTGGGGCTCATTTTGTCTAACACACTTTTTAAAATGATCTTGTTCTGATGAAAAGTAATTTTATGGGCTTGAAGCCAATTCCAGAGATTTTGTGTGATCTGTTGTACCTTTCTTTTGCTCCTAATTGGGCAAAACTCTTCAAAACAATAAGAATTATATTGAAAGAGCTTCGAGCTCTGTGAAAAAGTCGTTGCACGTATTGCCAAGAACATTGGAATTGCCAGGAAGACCGTCCACAATATTAAAAATTCGTACAGTGAGTCTAGAGGGTTCAAAAAGAGGTTGAAAATTCTGGAATGCCTTGATCTGTCCAAACTAGGCACAACTTTTTTATGTTGTAGTCGGCCTTCCTGGCAATTCCAAAGTACTTGGCAATGAAGGTTGGCTGGTCACCAGCAATAATACGCGCAAAGACTTTTTCACAGAGCTTGTACATCTTTGCATATAATTCTAAATATTTTTTTTGGAAGAATTTTACCTAATTAGGCGCAAAAGAAAGCTAGAGATCTCACAACATCTCTACAATTGGCCTTAAGTCCATAAAATTACTTTTAATCAGAAAAAGTAACCATTTTAAAAAGTGTGCAAGATAATATGCGTCACACGGTACATTCTTTGTATCGGTTACAACATCCGTAAAATCTTAGTTACCAAATATCCAAATTGAATAATTTATTGAAAAGTCTTCTTTATGATTAAACCCCACACCCAGAGATAAATTCATTATGGTATAGTAGGTTTTAGGGTACTAGAAGAAGAACAGCTAATGCTGATACCAGATGGAGCCTTGTTTCTTCTCAATGTCCTTGCTTATTTTGCAGGGCATGATACCTGACAAGTTCTGAAGAAATTATTGCTTCCGATTTGCATGAAACCAATTTTATTTGTTGTACACCAGAGTGGAGGGTTTTAGGGGTTTCTTTTGAGGATGATTATTCTCTTCAATTTGAGCTTCATCAAGACTGATCAAAAGATGAGGAGCAGAATTGGACATATTGTCGTCTGGTTCGAGACACGAGCAGCTTGTGCTAAATGTAAGACGGCTCTTTTAGATGACGTCCTTCACTAAAAATCTTGACATGCGGACATCTTTATCATTACTTCAAATATTACTTTCTGGGTACTGGAATTTCCAGAATATTGAGTCTTCCTGGATGTTATGCTTTCCTAAATGCTCTCTACTTATGATTATGAACTATAACGTCATGGTTGAATGATCAATTGATCGTCACTCAGTCAACTTGGAAAGAGTTCGAGTTCCATGACCGTCAATGGAACATTCGAAGTTCGTATGTCATGGGTCTTTAAAACCTCTAGCGCTTTGCCGGGTCCTTTCCCGTTGAAGCCATGTTCCTTTTTGCGAAGCAGACAGGAAGAATCTGTGTACCAATCTATGTCGTCAGTGAATATGGATCAATAGATCTCAATGGAATCTAAGATGTATATCTGGTCAATGAGAGCCTGCAAAATAACAAGTTTGTCATGGCAAAGAGATCGTCACATAGGAGTTTCACGAGTGCATCTGGCTTTCCTTCGGGCTGAGCGCTTGGAGTAATTGTAGAGCATGTCGTGTTCGCGTCCCGATTCCGTGTCCGCTGCAAGTAATAATTCATAGGTCAGGAAACTATAACAGACTTTAGATATCCGGCCTAAAACCATACCTTGATCCCCGCTGGAGTCATAGTTAAAACTTCTCTCATTGGGACTGGGACTGAAATTGTCATAGCTTAATGAATCAGGTACAGTTCCGGAGTGATGAAGCTGGTGCTCCGGATTGCTCGAGGGGTGGAAGAGGTGATTGGATTGGTTCGGAAGAGGCATCTTCCAAAAGGGCTTTGGCATGGGGCCCACAGGGGTAGGCGGGGCTCCCGTCCCACTTCCAGTCACTTGTGGGATGGGCGGCGGTGGGATAAGACGAGGAATTTTCTTTTTCTTCGTCATGGCCGCACCCGTGGAGTACAGCGAGCAATTGAACACCGTGGCATTGCCGCCGTCTTTAAAGGGCCGGACACCATTTCGGTCGCCCTCACGCTCGCCCTTATCCCGATTCAGAGACACGTGAAAGACGTTATAGTACAGGATCATGACCAAGAGTCCACCCAAATAGGGCAATGTGGTCACCAGGAGGGCGGTGCGGATCTCACCCGCACTGTAAATGAGACGCGTCCGGACGTTGATCGACCAGATCACGTATAGTAAAGCGTTCTCCACGAGGATGATGAGGTAGTACATGACGATTTTGACCTTGGCACTGTCGTCGTCCAAGTGAACAAAGTCCACTTCATACACATAGGCCAGAATGGAACACTTGAGCCAATCAGTCTTGGTCCAAGTCTGATTATGAAGATTGCGTTGCTGTAGAACCAACCACACGAACATGCACAACCAATGGAGGATCAAAAAGAGACCCACCCACGCCCCATGGACCGTGGTGTACACCACCAGGGCGAACATCCGAGACGTGACCGTTCCGGCTCGCCATAGGAATTGCAAGATGACTCCGATCCACGTCAGGATCAGTTTGTGCAGGTTGGACTTCTTAATGTTCTTATTAAACGAGGCTAATGCCCAACAAATG
Organism: Tigriopus californicus; assembly: GCF_007210705.1. NCBI lineage: Eukaryota > Metazoa > Arthropoda > Copepoda > Harpacticoida > Harpacticidae > Tigriopus > Tigriopus californicus. Next base: position 13,646,877 of record NC_081447.1, read on the forward strand.
TTAATGAGAGAAGTGGCCATGGCGCAGTAGACCACTTCCATTTGAATGGCACTCATCTGGTCGAGAGCCGTGAGGTAGCCCAAGATGAAGATGGTGAAGATGCTGTGAATGAAGGCGTGCATCATACGAAGAAGACTCAGGTTGCGCATCTCCCGTTTCACCACATCCATCTCAATGGGCAGGAATAGAAGGCGTGAATACCGCCAAAACATGGCACTCATCCCGAGATGAAGTCCGACAATCACGGTCCACGTCAAAGCACGATGCTCGTTCCATTCTTGGTCCATGTACCACTTCAAGGAGAACAATTGGCACACGATGATGGACGTGGCCAAGGCCAATGCCAGAAGAACAAACCAGATTTGGAAGCCCTCTTGCCTTTCCAGCAAATAAATGGCAATCACGTTGAACGCGATGTCGCAGAAGTAAGTCATCACGGACGCGATATTGAAGAGCAGGTCGCAGATGGGTAAGAAATCCACGGCCATGGTGTTTGCGGTGGGGGTTGGATCTGGCCTTCAACTCGCCAAACCAACCCACCATGAGGATGCAAAGATAGGGAAGAGATCTCTCTACCCTCTACCGAGTCATCCTGTCCTAATCAATCGGACCCATGATCACAATGAGCTTTGTGTTGTTGCAAAATATTGAATATTTCCTTCGGAGGCAGACCCGAATGACCCATCCGCGATGGTTTTGTGAACAGGGATGCCAAACCATTGCATGGCTCGAATAAAACCAATACCCAACTCGAGAGCTAATGTTGCCTTGAGAGCAGTATCAAGCAAGATGGTTTGCATTGATGGGGCAACCGATGTGTCCCCTGGGGGGGAGGGGGGGGAGGGTAAGTTGGATCTTGGTCAATGTTGACCCGAGATAGAAATGTCCAATCATGCCATAATGGCATCACTGGCCCACAGGTGAGCTTTATCGCGCACGGGGTCGATGGTTTACACAGGTAGATGGTGGATGATGATGATTTGGGTTGGGTTGGGTTGGCTTGGATGCCTCTGTCAAAAGGACCGTAATCAGTCCAATCGAAAGGAATGTCCGAAAAAAAGAGGTGCGCTCCAAGTTGAGAGGAAAAAGTGGAACCTTGAGGGTTTTGGAACTGATATTTATTTGCTTCCGTTGGAAAAGGCGACAATTATAATGGCTTTGTTCTGACTAGAATTGTGAATCATATAAAAAGTATAAAACGGTTTCAATAAAAATTTGAACAAAACATAAGGATCATGACAGCATTGATGTTGGCGTCGGTGGCGGATGTTGTTGGTTTTGTTGGTGTTAGGTGGCTGTAGATGATGATGGTGATGATGTTTCTTGGGGTGGGGGGGTAGGATGAGATAAGTACAAGGCAGACAAGACTTGGGGCATACTTATTGTAGGAGTGCTACAATCGGGGATGGCGCTAACAAACATCGTGGCAGCCTGTATGTAAAATTCGAATCAGTATAATGATAATAGATAACATAATGATCGTGATAGTATTGATAACTAGAGTATGGTAGGATCCGGGGTAGAAGGAGTAGGAGGAATGGGAGGATTTGGGGACAACTCTTCCGAGGATTTAGTCGTTTAATGCCTTCTTGTTCATGCCAAAGGGAAATACGACGAGCCCCTTTCAATGGCGAGATTATTTGATTTATGTGGGGAAGATAGTGGGCGTGGAGGTGAGAAGGAAGGTCAATGTGAAATATCGTCGTGAGATCATAGCGAGTCGAGGTTTGAGCTTTGTCACTAATTGTAGCCTAAAACGGGCCAATATCATTATCTGGAAGTGGTAAAAAAGTCATTTGAAAACCACACTGGCGTTGAGGATGGACGCCTTTCATCGTCCAACTCTGCTTACCTGACCCAAGGGAGGACAATGAGCCTGCGGTACTTCCGCCTCCCTCATAAGCGTAGTTCCGAAGATCGTCAAAAGGGGGCGCGCTGGGATCGCTGTCCGCACGATGCTTATGCTCTTCAATAAAATGCTCTACGTTCGTTTCCGGGGGAAGAGTCCCCGTACCGTTCATTACGGGGGGTGGACCATTTGAAGGATAAGTACCCGTGGCCGCATCTGCAATCAACAGAACGTCGATAACAACACAATCGTCTTCGAAATGCCGGCATTTTTTCCTTACACTTTTGATATTTTTGCCGTTGCAAAGTGCCCTGTGCCGCTGCGGCCACCGTGGCCGCATCCGCAACTGGTATTTGGAGAGGCGTGATATCAAATGCGGTCATATCATCCTCACCGCCTCCTTCATCCTCGTAATTGATGATGGTCTCGCGAACATCGTCATCCGGATTCGGATACTTGATCTGAGCCTCACGCCGACGATTATAGATCACAAACACCAAAACTAGGACTGCAAGTCAAGGGATCAATTAGTGATTGGAATTGATGATTTTGTATTTTTGAAAAATATGACCACTCTAATTCATTGGTGGATCAGACATTATATGAATGTAGATTTAAATAAGAATCATAAATTTTTCATCTTGAAGGCTAGCGATTGCATTCCTAATACCAGTAAGGAGGTCGGTAAGAATCAAAAGAATGAATGAAATAAAATCGAAACAAAAGAAACGAAACTCACTGAAAAGTGCGACAAGGGAAACAAAAATGATGATAACGAAGCTGCGGTTGCCCAGGAGAACTGCTTTGGGACAAGCACTCTCATTGGGACAAATGCAGTTGATGTTCGGATCCGAACACTCTTGACAATCCAGACATCGAGGCCATACACAGCCGTATTTTCCCGTGGTAGGGAGCATTCCCTCGGGGCATCTAAAAACCCGATAAAAACAAAAATAGACTCAACTTGAGTAAGGAAGAAATCATAGCAAACACCACTAGAGAATAACCAAACTTAAAGATGGCAACCAAATCCAAAGCAAAGAATGTGTGCGTTAGTAGCGTTAGACAAGACCACACCACTTACTCAAGATCGAGAGAAGACAGATGAGAATAATGGCCAAGGCGCCCATGCTCAATCTCAAGATCTGTTCCTCTTGCATGAGCTCACAATTGTTGCCCGAGAATCCACTGGGACAGAGACATGTGTATCGCTCGATCGTGTCTCGATTAACGCACTGACCCCCGTTGTGACACGGGTTGTCTAGACACTCGTTGCGATCCACACAACTCTTCCCATCGGGCGTGACACGCTGACCTCGGGGACACCTGTTGTTAGTAATAGAACAAGTTAAGTTAAGGAATCCAAACCGAAAGCAGGCAGAGAGAGTGAAAGTTAGTGGATTATGCACAATACAGAACGTCTGTCAGAATGAACGAACGGACTTCCTAACTTGTCAAATTTTGGATGGCTCAAGAATTTCGTAATATGTTGACTAACGCCTCGCAAAACCTCTATTTTCTCGTCTTTTTCCCGGGTCGTACATTCGACGTTTCATCTTCACTATTTCAAAGAGGATTGCCAAAAGAACTCTTCCCTTTTTGGCTTAAACTACCAAAAATGGCCCACATTGATAATGGAAATCACTGTAACATGCAGGCATGACGAATATTACTTAGCCAGAATGTTATTTTCGGCAGTTTGATCAAAAGCAGGGAATGTTTTTACATGGGAGACATTAAGGCATTACGAAATTCTTGTCCAAGCCGGAGTTTGACAAGTCAATAGGCTGAGGATTGACATTTTCCACTTGGGTGTTCAAGGTCACATAAAGTAACACATTGTTTTTAGAACTATTGCTTATCAGGTCAAAACTCCTGGCCTGTCTTGGACCTATGTGTTTATAACTCTGTGCAGTAATGAACATGAACTAAGTGGGGTATTTCATTTGATGTAATATTTGTAGAAAGATTATTTGTTTGGTGGACTTTTCCGAACTGACTCTTGGTGAGTGCATCACTTTTAACTCGGATATTTCATCCAGCTATAACTTTGCGTAGTGACAACCATCTCAGGTTGATCGGAACAGAAAATCCTCATATCCTCAGCCTTATGTTAGTTCAAAGCTTTATACAATACTTGCTTGCTATTTGTTAGTGAAAGGGGTTTACTTACGAGCACTCATACTCCATCCAAAGGTCCACACACACAAACGGATTGGGACAGATCACATTGGCACAAGGATTGTTGGAGGGACAATTACGTTGGAGGTTTCGCGCCATCGTGGCTTGGCCCCATTGGGTTCCATTGAGCGCCGGAGGCAACGGTAAATGCTTGCCCTCCAAACGAATATCGTCCATACAACCTTTGGAGTAATCCGAATACACCTCGAAGGTGCGCACACCCGTATACTCGGCCTTGCCACCCGCATACACGCCTTCCTGCTTGTCCACAGTCATCATCTGATGTCCGTCGAACGTGAAGGAATCGTTGTACCGGCGACCTTCGCCGCCATCCACCGTCAAAATAGCGGCCGAACCGTAACGCGCCACTTTCGCCGTGTGCCACTGACCATCGTCCACATAGATAGCTGACAACCAAATCTCCTTCTCCTCAGTCCGCAGCGAGTTCAAGTTGTAACGGAACCGCAGTTTGCTCTCCTGGATCTCTAGGATGCCATATTCGCGGTTATGTTGATCAGACACGCGGAAGAGCTCCCCGTGTTCTTCGCGGGTGCGGAATCTCAACTGAATCTCGGTGGTGAATCGATCGGGTTCGAAGCTCAGGGCGTACTTGACGTAACTTTGCGGGTCGAAGGTGCTGGGCATGGTCTCGTGAGAGCAATCTTGACCGGTCCAACCGGCGTTACACTCGCAAGTGGGCTGACGAAGCGATCCCACACAACGACCGTGCTCGCCACATCGAGGGCCGGGGAAGTTGGCATTACACGCCTCCTCTACGGGTAAGCATCCGGGTTTGGAGTAGCGGAACAATCCGGGATCGGCGAGATCGTAGAGTTTCGAGTTGTGGATAATGTTGCGGATGCATCCATCAAACGGTTTTCCCAAGGGAGTGTGACTCCATTTATATTTCATGGGGTCAAACTGTTCGGCTGCCATGCCTCCAATTTGAAGGGGTGTGTTGACATTCAAATACTCGTTGAAGGGCGGGATGTGGCCCTTGACTTGGCAAGAGGAGTCGTCAAACTCCGTGGGAGTCCCATCCTCATGCTCCATGACCACGGCCGATCGACAGAAATCGACCACCATCCTCACCTCTTCTTTGCTCCAAAACACGTCCAATCGATGCCACTGTCCATCTTCGAGTCCGTTCCCGTTCTTGGTTGCGATCCGTAACTCCAATGTGCCCGACCCGAAATCAATCAGAAGCCTCGGTTGACCCTCCACCAGCTCAATCGAGATAAAGTCCGAAATGAGCATCTCGTCACTTTCCGGCGGAACAATGGGACCGTTGTACAACAAGACACCGTTTGGTTTTCGGGTCAAGAACTCCACGGACAAATGGGAATCCTCGCACAATTCCAAAGGCGGGTACCAGGCCCATCCTTTGCCCCAAAAGGTTCGGGTAGTCTGCTGACATCGAGGTCCTTCGTAACCTCGTGGACACTGACATCGGATTCCCCATCGACCCTCCAAACATCGACCTCCGTTGTAACAGACGTGCGTGAGACACGATTCTGGCTTGTCAAAGGTTCGAGCTCCACAGATGCACTCCGGGATCACCTCCACGTGTACCCCAACCAAAGAGGTCTTGTTGGCATTGACCGTATACGGAATTGGATTGATATCCAGGACATTGGTACAACTTCCATCACAATTCTCGTTCTCGTACAGGCATTCATCGATCCCAACCATGGTGATATTGATTCCCAATTCTCGCTCGAAAGTCTCGCGGTGTCTCAACAAGATCCCATTCAATTTGACCGGTTTGTAGTAGGGCGAATTGTGAACTGAAAACCGAACATCCGTGGTCTTGGGCCGAGTGCCATGAAGCATCACACTGAATACGTCGATGTTCTCCAGTGGAACTTTATCCGGAAGAACATCGGCGAACTTCTCCTTGAACAATTGCATCTTGCTCTTGACCACCGTTTCGTTTGTGTAGCTCCAGATTCGAACGAAATCTTCGGCAGTGACACCCACCATGCGGAAGGAGCCTGAATTGACGATGGCCTCGTGAGAGATCTGCTTCACTATCACCGTCACATTGGCGGGGACATCGGTTTGGGTGTGCTTGCGGTCGTATACACGGAATTGGAGGAAATAGCGTCCTTCAGGAGTGCCAGATTTCATGGTGATCCCACCGTTCTCTTTGTGGAGTGAGAAGTACGGATACTGGGGTTGATCATGGTACCAACTGAAGGTCTTATCTGGGAGATCCCAATCATCACGGTCGTAGACATACACTCGGCCAATTTCACTAGCCGGGGCCTCACCCTAAAAAAAGGTGAGCAATTTGGACCATGATATCTTTGATGCGATTACCCCTCTGTCTGTCTGTCTGTCTGCAATTAGTACTCACCATGTAATTGTATACCATGATCTCTTTGGACCCTGGTTGCATCTTATTATCATTGGAATCCCCAATCACCACTGTGAGTGTGGATGTACCGGACATTGAGGGACTCCCGCTGTCTTTGATCACAATCGGGACGAGAAACTCCTTTTGCTGTTCTCGATCGAATGACCTCAACGAGGACACCACGGCCATGCCATCTCCATTGGCACCCTCTGAAGAAATGAATTAATAAATGAATTGATATGATGAGGATTCGTTTAAATCATCATTCATCTGTCGTAATCTTACTGGGATCATGCTCAACTTTGAAGGAGGCTCGGATACTGTCTAAAGCATTGGGATCCATTCGAAATGTGAAGGAGGGCCCATTGCCTTTTGAGCGATCGTCATCATCTGTGGCCAGGATCTCGACCACTTTCCGAGGCGGACTATGCTCGGGTAGTCTGTAGATGTTGAAAAATATAAAGGCGTGATGTTCATCCAAGCGACAATAACTGTGGCTAGTTCGGACGATTGGTTACTTACACTGGGCGATAGTTTTTCAGAAATCGGGGAGCGTTATCGTTGATATCTTCCACAATGACCGTGAGCGTGGCTGTAGCCGTTTTGGGCGGATCTCCGTCGTCAATAGCCAGAATCTTGATCTGATGAGAGGGCAAGGTCTCGCGGTCTAATTCTCTTTGAATGGCCACTGTTCCATCGGTTGAGATCGAGAATTGTCGACGTCGATCCGAGCTCCGGTCAATCTGGTATCGGACCTGGCTATGGCCTCCTTGATCCGGATCAGAGGCTCGGAATCGCTCTAAGGTCTTGCCAACCTTTGAGTTCTCCCGCACAAAGGTCTCGATGTTGGATTTCTCAAAGATGGGCTTGTTATCGTTGATATCGCGGAGTTTGACCACCACCCATGAGTAGGCCACGTGGTACTTGTCGTTGTCGTTGTCCTCACCCTTGTCGTTGACCTGGATCCTGAAGCGGAAACCTTGCCGTTGGAGTTGATCCTCATAGTCCAAGGGTTGGACCACTTTCAACGATCCCGTTCCATCGTTGTTCCGCACCATAGTAAACTTGTCGGCTCCGAATCCGCTAGATTCGATCACTTTGTAATGGAATTTGTTGCTCTCGTCCTCATCGTGAACGGTGACCGTGAGTATGGGTGCATCGGGCAGAACATTGCCTTCGGTTTCGTCCACCTCGGTGACCCATTCGTCTTTGGTGAAGCTGGGCGGCATGTCGTTGATGTCCTTGACACGTATGGAAGCTGTCCCCGTGCCTTTCAGCCCCCCTCCATCCATGGCTACCACTTGAATCGAATAATCCGGAGTCTTTTCTCGATCTAGACAGCACACGGCGGTTTTGATCACGCCGGTTTCCTCTTCGATCTCAAAGATGGGCGTGCCTGTATTCTCATCGATAACGTTCTTCTCGATGGAGTATTTCAATTTGGCATTGGTGCCCTCTTCAATGTCATCGTAATCCACGGCGGTCATGGTCATGACCATCATCCCTGCGGTCCCATTCTCCGTGACATTGCCATAATATACGCCTTGTGGGAACAAGGGGGCGTTGTCGTTGATGTCCTTCAGGTTAACCTGAACATCTGCGTAGCCCACCAATCCATTGCCTCCATCGTCTTGAGCAAACACAGTGAATCTCCATTGAGGACGGCCATTGGGCTCATCCCGATCCAAAGGCTGTGAGAAAAGGTTTTGGGTTTGAACACGCATCACACAAATCATGAACAGAGCTTACCTTGAGAACAAAGATTTCCCCTGAGGTTCGATTGATGTCGAATTTGGAGAGATCTGGCTGATCTGCATCGATGCCTTGTCCCGTGAGAAAGTAAACAATGTTGTGTTCGCGGTCTTTTTCGCCGTCACTCGCCGTTACCTATGATGAAAGTGCATTTTAGACACAAGATACGACTCATTGGGCCAACACAAATTCAAACACAATAAAACAAAAGTAAGAGGTAACTACTTTTTAATGGCACACGTCACGTTACCTTTAGAAGAGGCTGCTTGATCATAGTTTGCTCTTCGAAAACAGTGACTTCGTACCGATTCCGGTCAAACGAAGGAGGCAAATCGTTCAAATCGCGCACATAAATTGACAACTCAGCTTCGGTCTCGTGCAAACTGTCCGAGGCAACGATGGTTAAATTGAACTAAATAAAGAACAAAACAACACGGAAACAAATCAAAACGAAGGACAAACTCAAAACAAGAAAAGCTTAATCTATAAGGAATATGGGATTGGGTCTTTTTTCCCATCCCCCAAAAAACTGAAACCACAAGAGATCATCAGAACGCTCTAGTTCAACGACAAAACGACATAGACTCTTTTTAAAAAGGGAAAAAGCAATATAGATAAAAAAGGGGATACTAGGAGATAAATACGACCTAAGAATCAACGAACAAAACCGTGCAAGATCACAGACAAACTCGCTCATTTCAATTTCACTACAAAGCACCTGAAGGACTCTTTTGGGAAGGTTTCTATCATCTTCCTCCGTGATCTGAGTTTCATAGGTGGGCCGATCAAACACGGGTGGATTATCATTGACATCGTTCACATGGATCACGATGGTCGTGTAATTCTCATTCAAATTGTCCGATGCCACCAGACGAAGTTCATACTGGATCAAAGGTCATTGTTATATTCAAGCACGTCAGGGCATGAATTCATATTGAAACTGGGTTAGCAAGACTTGCTCGAAACACCGAAATCAACTTACGCGCTTCCGGGTTTCATAATCGAGGGGTCCAGCCACGTAAATGGCTCCAGTCATGTTCTTGACGGCGAAAGCACCGCCGAAATTCCCTCGAGTAATCTCATAACGAATCTTAGAAGCTGCAAGGGTTCAATGATAAACATGAATTGACGACTCAACTCAACACATTGATGCTCCTTCTTACATTCATCCTTGTCGTTGGCCGTAACCGTAAGAACCGTGTGCTGAATATCCTCGTTCTCGTCTACTTCAGCTTCGTACAAAGACTTGTCGAAGTAAGGAGGGTTATCGTTCTTATCCGAGATCCCAATCCGCATAAACTTGGTGACTGCAGAGAACAATTAGACATAATGAAAAACTGCCTGATCACAATGGGTGATAATTGGGCTTTTGTTTGGGCGATTTGGGGTGCATTAAGTTGATTGGGCCAGATCAGACTAATCGCGTCTGCGTCTATTAAATCTAAAATTATCAATTTACCCGAGTTAGGCTGTCCGGCGGCATTTGGTCGGGCTGATGGAGCGCCGTCTCGAGCCTCGATTTCCAGAGCATATGCTCCTTGTCTTTCGCGATCGAAAACAGCTTTGGTGCTGATCTCGCCGGTTTGGCTGTTGATCTTAAAGTAATTCTGGCCCTCGGATTTCTCAGAGATATAGTAGTACACCTGAAAAATCATCAAATGCATGAAGGATCGACATCGTCAAAGCCAAGGTGTTGGGAGTCCATTACCTGATTATTGGGGAAGGTTCCGTCTCTGTCGATGGCATTCACCGTGGTGACAATGGTTCCAATGGGCTCGCCCTCGAGAACCCGCTCTTGCTCTCTTTCGCGGAACAACGGGATCTCATCGTTTACATCCTCCAGGATGATGACAATCGTGGCCTCGCTAGCCAATTGTTGGGCACCATTATTCTGTAATCCATGAGTCACATGAGGCTGGTTTTGTACTATGCACATTGTACACTCGTTCTCCTAAAGCTCACCTCGACACGGATGGTGAGGTTGTATTCCTTGATCCGTTCGTAATCCAGAGGTTGATTGACTTTGACATCGGCATACGTCCATCCATTCTCTTGTCGGTGTTGGAGATAGAAGGTGTCGTACTTATTGGTCTGGTCCGTGGAGCCTCGAATGAGCTGATAGAACACCGTGGGATTATCCTCAATTCCGGAGCTAAATGAGAGTGGGGAAGGAGGTGGGGATGTGAAAACAAGCCAATTGACGGCTAGACACACGTACTGAGAAAAGACTGCTTTCTAGGCATGACTTTCACGAAAGAGAAAGAGAGAGAAAAGAAATATGCAGTGCAACAAGTCTCGGTCCATTCAAAGTTGAAAATGGGTGGTACATTGATAAAGTAAAATAAGAAGGATCGTTTTAAAAACATGAATGAGCCGAGTAAAAGTATTCGAAACGACTGAGGAAAACCTCGCAAACTCGACTAGAAGATGGTGGAGCCATGTAAAAGAAAAATCCTACGGCAACGATTCCGGGATGACCTCTTTTTGGTGCATTGGCACACACCAAAAAAAAGCCTCGGAGGCACATGTTTGCTACAATTTACTTGCTTTTCTTTTCAAAAACCACGAAGAGGTATCTTCAGATGTGCATCTGGGTAATGGCTCTTCGTGGTTGAATTCATGCAATGTGGCTCAAATACCCAGGAAGACGTGTCCCTTTTTAAAAGAGCTTGAAAAAAGGATGGCTCAAGAAGGGTTACTGCTTTATGGAAACGTTATTACGAGGAACGTGTTGAGAGGGTTTTTTGCTGAAACAGACGGGTGTATGTTTTTTGGACTTACACTGATTGTGCCTTGTATTTTCCGAAATGCAAATCAGTATCGGATTTTCTCTTCCAAACTTTACTAGCCATAAAGATATGAAAACTTCGATTGTGATTAATATCCCTCGCAAGACATTGAAAAGCGGGTCACACCTTCTAGGACCTAAAAAATCCACTCTTACAGAATTTAGTGAAAGGGACATCAGTTTTCCATGGGGGACTCTAGCACTGTACTGTACGCGTATATCAACCGTTCATTTCATATCCCAAAAGGTACATCCAAACGACGCGGAAAAAGAAGTTACTACCAAGTTTTACAGATATTACCATTACTAACACCATTGGAGAGCTCTCTAATAACATTGATAGCCACGGTTACATAGTACTGTAAGACGACATAAATGAAGGTGGGAGCAAAGGTCTGGCTTGGAACATCACTCTTCAAAAACATCCTTGTGCGATTCTCATGAAAGACACTCAAAAAATAAAACCAGAGGTATAGGGGAACGGGACGGGGATCAGGACACACGATGATGCCTTGCTTTAAAAAAGTCGGCCATTTCTACTTGATGGCACACCTGGGACATGGAAGTTAAGCACCATGGGATTGAGATTTACGAGAGTTGGACATAATCTTTATGACGTCTGTTATATGCCAGGCATCATCAAAATGAGCTTGCCTCATGCTCAAAAAAGACTTTGGTCACCAAATCTAAAGGAGCCTCTTTGATGAGCCCTTGGGAACAAGGAACAAGGTAGATGGAACAGGACGAGGACGACAGGAAGGAGATATCAAGAGAGTACTAGAGAAAGGCAGATGGATGCACGATCACATTGCTACACACAAGTCAATCCACTCAGGAGCGATATCATCGTACTGGTAAAAGCTCCTTGACGGGGATGGTGGTGTTTTTTTTTTTTGGTTTCTTTTTTTTTTCGTGAACACAGACCTGGCTTTGACTGCGGTAACGTTCTCTCCTACAGCCGTATTCTCTTTGACATAGATGGGTCCATAGACCGTCTGATCCCAGACGGGTGGTTTGTTGGACCGATCCACCACATCGATCTGGACCTCCACTGTTCGAGAGAGCGGCGAGGATCCCAGGTCCTCGGCAATGGCCTCGAGCTTATAGGTGTCTCTCTGGGGGATCGAGATGTTCACGATATAACGGGTGACCTTGAGAGTGCTTTCTTTTACCCTGACTGATTTATCTAGGTAGCCTAATAGTGGTGAGCCCTTAAAGCTAACTAATAGTTTGTATATCAATCGTATGTGAGTATAATTAGAAGAGTGGCGTTTCTAAGGACTAAATGAGACCGTCGAGAGAGCAAGAGAGAGCGAGAGGGAGAAAGATTCATCATTAGTTAGTAAGTGAGGGTGGGTTTATGTAGATAGATGAGATAGAAAAAAAATGGTCATGATGGTGATGCCCCCTATGAGCCAGGGGGAGTAGGACAAACCTTGCTCGGACAGAGATCACGACCTCTCCTTGAGGGGCGTTCTCCTTGACATAGACGGGTCCGTAGATTTGCTGATCCCAGATGGGAGGCTTATTATTTCGATCAACCACAACAAGTTCAACATCGACAACCGCCTCCAATTGGACAGGCGTGCCGTTGTCTGTTGCAGTCACGCGGACTTTTAGCTCTGGTTTCTAGATAGAACAATGAACAAACACCGTCAGTCAATCAATCAATCATCGTAAGAAGAACCCAGCAGGAGTGAGAGAGCGACAAAGAACGAGCCAATCGACTTTCCGTCGAGAGTCTCTCTTTCATTTAAAAACCCTTGGGTTGAAAATCTCGTTGGCGGACGGATTTTTCTGCGTCTTTTTTGGTTGACTGAGAAAGAGAAAACTGCCAATTAAATGGGCTCTACGTATTTGTTCCCAGAGCATTCATTGGATTTTGTAGTTGAAAAAACGGCACGCTGAAGTTGAGGAGAGAAACATGGAAAATGAGTTCCATTGGAGTGGTTGATTTGAAGCCACTCTCTATTATACTGTGGAAAATCGTGGTCGTTAATGGACCTTACTGGTTACAGAAGCCTAAAGTAGAATTGCGAAGCATTACAGAAGATACGCTCACGAGCATTGTGTTAAAAAAAAAACTGGTCACTTACATCCAGGGGCTTGCGCAAGTAGATCCATCCTGATTCCGGTTGAATATCAAAGTAATCCAAATGAGATGGATCGAAAGGAGCAGTCAAACTATACCTGATCGCTCCATTATTATCCGCATCTTCATCCGAGGCAGACACACGCAGGATGTTCGTGCCGATATTCGTATCTTGCTTGACATTCTCAATGTATTTCTGGGAATTAACAACAAAAGCACCTCCACGTGATTATAAATTCACCACCAAGAGCGTGGAACGTCTGACATGCCCTACCTGACGATCGAACAAAGGGGGGTTGTCGTTGACGTCCGTGATCTCGACAGTGAAGGAGCACACGCCCTCCAGCGAGGGCTCGCCCGAGTCCGTGGCCTTCACTGTGACACTCACGAATTTGCCGTCGTCGCCCTCACGGTCAAAGACCTTATTGGTGAACAGCTCTCCGGTTTCCTCGTCCACGTTGAACTTGGTGCCTTTTTGATTGGGTTGTTGCACAATTGAGTACCTCACTTGGCCATTCACGCCCTTATCTTGATCTACTGCGTGCACTTTGATGACGGGACTGCCATTGGGCGCCCCCTCTTCGATTTTGGGCCCATAGGACTGGCAATCTTGAAACACGGGCTTGTTGTCATTCACATCCGTAATGAACACCACCACCACGGCCGTGGCCGTGTGAATGACGGGTGGGGTGATCGAGGGTTTGCTCTGATCTATGCAGCACTTCCCGTCATCCATGGCGGTCACGTTGAGCTCGTACTTGTCACGATCCAGGGTAATTGGTCCGGAGACCAAACGAATCACACCCGTGTTCTTTTCAATTTTGAACAGTCCCGATTGAGTGGTACCGCCCACGAACCCGAATGTGACACCATCTCCGTCCTTATCAGAGGCCACCACCGTGGTCACCAGTGTATTGGGACCCGCATTCTCGTCTACATTAGGTGTGTACACTTGTTGGGAGAACTTGGGCTCTTCATCATTTCGGTTTTCGGTGTAAACCCTGACCGTTGCAGTTCCAGTCCTCGGGGGCTCTCCTTTGTCCTTGGATGTGACGATGAACTCGTAATAGGCATTATTACTGTCCGCATCCAAGCGCCGATTGTTGGAGATCACACCTTTGGAATTGACAGTGAAGTGATCGTCCGAGACGTAGTACTCGATATCGGCATTGCTGCCGGAATCTGCATCGGTGGCCTTGACTTTGAGAATGGACGATCCGATGGGGAGATCCTCGTCCACATTATGCGCCTGGTAATCGGGTAGCTCAAATTTGGGCGCGTTATCGTTCACATCGGACACTCGGATAGTTAACTAGAATGGATGGAGATGAGACATGGTTGAATGAAGAAATGCAATGCAAACAAACAACGGTTTTGAGGTTAATTACCTCGACGGAGGTCGAAAAGCCTCCCGAGTCTTCGGTGGCAGTGACTTCCAATTGATAGATGTGAGGTTGGCGAAGATCTTCAAAATCGAGATCCTTGGCCAATTTCACGATCCCAGACGAGGGTCCAATATTAAAGGTTCCCGCTCCCTGACCCTTGGCCTTCAGAGTGTATCGAATCTCTCGGTCAGCGAATGACTTGGCCTTGACAGAAATGATATCTGAATCCTTCTTTTGACTCTCGGGAATCTCGGCCTCGTACGATGGCATGTAGAACTGAGGGTATCGTTTTCCTCCCACAATGGAAAGGCGTTCCTCGGGAGTGGATTGAAACTTTCGACCCGTTCGGCCATTCTGGTCTTCGGCCTTTACATACAACACATATTCCGTGTCCAACTGAAACTCCTCTGTTCCACGAGTTCGGACCACTCCAGAGCGTTCATCCACCTCAAATCGTCCCGCAGCTTTGAAAAAAGAATCAATCTCATTAGCAAATAGAGAGGAGACAAAACTACACGCTGAACAAAAAAAAAAGCAACGTGATAGCACTTACTTCTGTCTCTGACCATGAAATAATGCAGATTATGGTCGGTATCCGGATCTTTGGCTTGCAGGGTGAAGACACGAGTATTGGGAGGGGCATTCAGTTTGACCACGGCTTGCATTGGCAAGGGCCGATTGATGAAATAAGGCGGCTCGTCGTTGATATCCTTAATGCGAATGATTACGCGTTGGTTGTCGTTGTCTAAAAATAAAAACACACCACGGGTCCAGAAGCTGCTGGGCAATGGCAAACTATGTTAATGATTAGTAGCACTTACAAGAGTTCGCCATGGCGTATCCTTAGGGTTGTTAGCAGGAAGGAGAAATGCGATAGAATGCGGTTACTGTTGTTGTTGGTTTTTAGTACACCTCTATTTCGAATATGAGGCATTCAAAGCCATGCTTACCTGATGAAGTTCCGCTATTGCTGATGATCACCCAAAAGTCAACGGTCTTTTCTCTTCCCAATTCCTCGTAGTCCCACTTCTTCTTGACCCGAACGGATCCATTGGGCTCCACAGTGACCCAGGGATTTTCGTCTCGAATTCGAAAGGTCTCATGTTCAGATTCCTTTTCCAGCTGGAACACAATCTTACCCTCGGGTTCACCGTCGGCTTCGGTGAATTCAATCCGTTTGGTGGGTCGCACTGCACGGGTTGTCCTTCGTTTGACGCGAAATAATTCGGGCAAGACCAGCGAGTCCATGGGGAACAATGATTGGTCGATAAAGTTCACTTGGATCTTGGCCTTGTCCGAAGGCCGCCGGCAATCTTGAGCCCACACAGCCAAACTGGAGCGGTTGAATCCGTCCAAAGCGATGATCTCGCCCGTTTGAGGTACAATCACTAACGTATTATCGGGTTCTTGTTTGAAATACCGCAATGAATCGCCATCCTTGTCATGAGCTCGGACCCGCCCCAAGATCTGTTTTCCCGCTCGAGAGGAGTCGTAGATGAGGTTGAGCGTGGCATTCGGAAACGTCGGGTCATTATCGTTGACATTCAAAATGGCCAGCTCAATGCGGGCCTGATCGATCACGATGCTGGGATCGGCCAGATCATGCACCAATAAATCCAATTGAGCGGTCCGATGGGTCTCGTAATCCCAAGGCTCGTGGGTTCGAACACTGACCAAGGCGCACGAGCCCACATCTTCCACCGTGGCTTCGAATCCCGGTAAGCCATTTTGCGGGTCGATGCGGGCCCCTAATCCCCGTCTCGACTGAGCATGGCCACCACACACCTCGATCCGGGGTCCCAAAAAGTGAATTGGGCACAACGGGCAATTCTCGCGCACTTGGGCTTGATAATCGCGTCGATGCAATTGCGGGGCGGCGGTTCGATTGAGCCAGACCGGGTCCCAAATCCGCGACCCGCCGTGCTCAGTCTGGACATGAAATTGGAAACCCAGCCAAGGTTCCGGCGAGACCGGCACACCGGGTTTCAACACGATTTCCCGCCCATTGGCCACGAACGCCCAAGTCAGGGGCGGTTCAATCGAGCTCACCCCCTCGGGAAAAACGCCTAAACTCGCACCCGGAGGCGTATGTTCGGTGATAACGACACGGCGCTGTTTCTGCAGGGGAGGCGGGCTAGCCACCACCACGCCACCGCACAGGGCGCTCACACACAGCGTCAAGATGAGCCGCATCATGCAGAGAGCGGGCCGGACATAGTGGGACGATCCGAATCGGGTCTTAAACAACCAACCGAACTCGGCCAGGCGTATTATTTATTTTGATGATTCTGGTTAGGACGATGATGATGATGATGATCCAGCCCGATGGATGGGGTAGTTCGTGCTCCTCTGGCTACTTTCGCACTTCCTTCTTTCGAGGCATGGCCTGGCCATATCCAGTCCTCGACTCTCTCTCACTCACGGACTCACTCGCTCTCTCGCTCCATGGACTGGAGGCCAGGCAGCGGACGGGGCATTGAGAGACACCACCACCACCACCACCCACAGAGCCCAGAGGAGGCCGAGAGCCTGCTTGGAAGTAGGGAGTACTCTCCAGGCAATCGCAGCACTTCACGCACCAGGAGAACCACAGGGCAAGGAAACTATCCAAGCTCTAGAAAGACGTCTGGCCCCCGAAAGGCGCAGGAAGAGCAGGGCGAGCACGCCGGGCGGTGCGGTACGGAGGGAGCTCGGCTTCCAGTCCTTGAAGAATGGGGAGGAGGGCACTTTCCCATCCATTGGGGGCAAAAAAAGTGACCGGGAATAACAGAACGACAGAGGGAGGGAAGATGGGAGAGCATCATCGATCCATCCGTCCATCCGTTTCTCTCCTCCAAGAGGACCCTGTCCGTCCTGGCTCCTTCTGTCATCATCACCATGATCATCGTGGTCGTGGTGGTGGTGAGCCAAGAAAGTCGAGTCAGAGCACACCAACCAAGCACCACCGCTGATGATCGTCTTGGGATTCCTTCATAACCGCAGCCATTGCCATGCCAACCCCCCCTCCCCCTCCCTGAAATGTAGTAAAAAAGCTCCTTGGCCAGGCCAGTGAGTTCCCAGGCTGACGCGGCTCAGCCCGAGCGAGGTCGTGACCTAACATCAAGATGGGGAGGTCGTTGTCGGATGCGAGGGGCGGGTGGACCCACCCACTCAACCGTGAACTGGGTGGATGAGCCCCTGGGTAAGAGGGGTCTCGTACAGAGCGATTCCATGAGGGTATCCGAAGCTAAAGCATTCATAGTTACATACAAAGTACACGGTGCATGCCATCCATCAACCCTTCATCCAAGGAGGCGTATCAGGAGGCGAAAAATCCGACTTTCAAGGGGGTGGGTTCGGCTTGTGGGAGCAGGTTTCGCCTTTCTTTGCGGATGGATCGTTAACTGGATTACATACACCCTCTTAGGCCCTGGGCCAATGAGAGTAGGTAGGAGGCGGAGGTCTGATTGGATGATTGGACGGAGAAAGCCACTCCGTTTGGTTTGGTTGGTTTTCTGGCCTTTAATATTCTCACGTTGGTGGGTGACCAGATGTGGAACATTGCACCGTCCCAACGGTCTTTTGGCCTTCAAAGCCACTAGCCTTTCTTTAGGGTGGGCTTGGTCGAAGGGCCTCGTCTGGAAGAGTAGTTTGGTGATTTGAAGGGTAAATCATGAATCATCGAATGTGAGTGATTTCACTCTCATTCGTACGAAATACAGAGGAAAACTCTCAAAAGGGAATCAAGCTTTTCCACTAGAAATAGTTACAGCCTTCTTTTAAAGTTGGTGTTTTGAACTTTAATCTCCATGCGACACACATCCCCAAATAGGTTTGCGAAAAGATCATTATTTTATTTTGATTACTAGTTAAGTAATTGGTATTAATTTCCATTCAGTGATGTCAAAGGATGGTTGAATAAACACGTATTTTCATTTGTTTCAGCATTAGACCTACGCTATTGGCGCATTTTAAAAAGTAATGAAACGTCGAAGTATCGTGTTGAATTCTATCTTAAACAGACGAACTAGAAACCACTCGTAATTTTAATCGAATAAGTTTGAATGGAAGTAGTCGTCTGCAATTATTTTTCCATCCCACCCAAAAGGGTAGTTTATATATTGTGATTGATTACATCGCGGACTTCTAGAGATGTGAACTGCGAACGGAAGTAAATTTTTCTTATCTCCTAAACCGTTCACTTTACTCTAAATAAGCTCTTCATATGGCCACAAGATCTGGTTGAATAGATGAACTCGGCCAAATTTGAGCCTACTAACATGTATATATATATATATATATATATATATACAAACCCTACTTAAAATTCGAATTTTCTGCCTGCTATTGGTCAGCTACATAAGCTGACGAGATGTACGTTTCTTATTTTTAATATTTTAATTCGAAAAGCGGCTCAGAGTTGCATTGACCACGATGAGGCCAATTTGGCGAGAAGCTCGTTCACAGTCCAGATTTCTAGAAGTTCGTGATTACCTCTAGATTTTAGTCAAGTGTGCACCCATTCTTATAATCAAATGTTCAAGGCATTATTTTGGTCACTCATAAAAAATCCTGCACAAAAGTTGGTATTATTTAATCGCTAGGTAAACAATCTAAAGAAGAGTGCTTGGTCACTTGATAAATGGAAAGAGATTTTCGAATGGATCATTTAAAAATGAAAACAAAAAAAACGAACGGAACAAACCAATTACTGGTTATAATTTTACACTCAGCTAAGCTGCTACAAAGGATGAAACATGTTGCCACCGCATTGATGCTCTTTGAAAGCTTAAAGGTTACTTTAAAAAAGTGTAATTGTGTTATCCACCTTTCATGTCATTAGTTGCGCCCCTTTCACTCATTCATAGAAGCAATTTTAAAGTATTATGCCAAACTTACATTCCTCGGTGTTTCAACGAGAACTTTGTAAAAAAAAGGATGATCATGGATATAATCTCGACAAATTGGAAAGCTGATGCTTTATCAATACGGTACCGCAACCAGCTTTAATCAATGGGTTATTAAATGAACAATTCATTGCTCAAGTACTGTGTCACAATGAATAAGCCATCAATTATTCTGAGAGACATTTCAGATTCTCCATGGGTAAAATTATGGCATGTAACTATCAATTGAACAAGAAGTTCTGTACTACATGATTGATACCACCCCAACACTTTTGCAATCATCATTTCCAACGAATTAGTACTAGAAAAGCAGTTTCACAAGTTTTGGAGATTCACTTGAAAAACATCACTTTTGCAAAACTTACCTTCAACTTTTTTAACACAACGCGATGAAAAGCCACTGGTATACCAGATAGAATATATAGGACCAGGTTAATTCTATTTGGATTTCTAAAGTGTTTGTGATTTTACCTTTGTGTGATTGGGAAGGTCTCAGAGGAGTTGGTGGTGTATGTATGTTAAGTATGGTGTTATATTGGATGAGTAATGAGTTGGTCAGCGAAAAATACCTTCCTAAAATCAGACATCTTAGAGGGTATAATCCTGTTTCTACACTTTTTTCCACAACAATAGGAGGCAGAGGAGAATTAGAAAGGCTGTTACGTTATGTTCCCTGTCAAATGCGACTGATCTCTGCAGGTCTGTGTAATAGCCCTTTTCACCCATGCAGTACACAACCTCTTGCAAAATGATTATTTACATGTCCCACTGGATCGGAATCTTACCCATAAAGAACTTGAAACGTTTCCCAGTAGAACTGATGGCTTATTGATTGAGTCATAGTACTTGAGCAATGATTGTTTCATTTGATAATCTCTTGATAAAGTATCTGGCATCTTAGAGCGTGCTTTCTCGTTTCTGCGTTTGTTTGTCCGCACTTAGACGAAGCAGAGGGCGCTGCCTCCGCTCAATGAAATGGACTATACCGCATTTCAATTTTCAGTTCAATCACAGAGGTCGATCAAAAAGTTATATTCTTTCAAAGGTTACTAGATAACTCGTCACAGTATGATCGAACTAGCCATTTTCTGGTGATCACATGCTAGGATAGGGCAAAAATCATTCTTTCTATGTTGTTTGAAACGATTGAAATTCACGTTCAATTGCTAATATGGTCATGTTGACCGCATGCATTCAGAGAAATGAAAGAAGCCATCATTCGCTTTGATTATCCATTAGTCCGATTAACGTGGTACCAACGACTCCCAAGATGTTCTTTCCCTATCAAATGGAAGGAGCATTGGGTTACATTCGGGAGAGGTGCGAGTCTTTTGATAATCCATTTTTTGGCCGGACTCGAGTTAATCAAAAGCCTATTTCAAGTCCTTTGCTGAGCTTAAGCACCCCCCCCCAGATCGGAAAAACTATTTTGTTTTTGCAAAACTACATTAGGCTAATGCAATCACTTTTTAAGGGCTCGAATCTTACATCGTCAACTTATGACGGGTTTTGGCCCGTTCTCTGTAGAAATTAAATCAAAAATGAAAATATATAAATTCTATTTATCGCTATTCGGGTAAAAGACTCTCATACATTCGGACTTGAGTCCGCACTTGCCAGAACGCTACTTGGAATCATTTTTTGCGGATATCCAAATCAAAAAAGTTTGGTTTTGATCAATCAGACTAGACTTTTTTTTTCATTAAATGACATTCTTTGCATCGGTAACACATAACAATTAAAATCCGTAAAATATTTGCCATGAAAAAAATGATTTAAACTTCTCAAATGAATAATCTTCTCGTCTTGAACGCTGGGATTCCAATCCCGGTAACGCTAAGGAAGTCCGCAACAAAAAAAATAATAATAAAAAAAATAACCTTAAACGGCAGAGGCTTGCTGAGGAACCGTATTGGTAGAGCATCCGCTTTCCGATTTGCGAATCCTGGTTGAATCCCAGGCTTGCTAATTCCAAGCTTCTCTGTGGTATTTGATTACAGCATGAGCTGCTACTTTAACAGCTTAAATGGGCGAACCTGCAATCATTCCCGAGGGTGAGGTAAAAATTAATGTTGGGCTGTGATAACGAAGCGGGAATATCTCTCAATTGGGACACCCATCATTCAGATAGCAAGCCGAGCGAGGGAGCTGCCATTTGACTTCGTAACAAACAAAACAAAACAAATCAAACAACCTTAAACGGTGGATCGGATATGTCACTGAATTTTTCATTGACTCATCCTCAAGCCACTTTGTGGTATCAGATTGTTATTCATGTTGGACATTCAAGTAGGACAAGCATTCTGATAGTTTTCAATTATGAACCATTAATGTTTGCTTGCCGCCGGGGCGATTGAGCGAGCTCTCTTAGTCGGACACTTTTGTCGCGACCAGAAGGAGAATGTCTCACATGTGGCACCAAATCTAGTCAATGTCCTCCATGAAAACAAACCACTTGGCTTATGTGGGGAACCGAGGGATATCAAGGCTCTTTTCCTTATATTTTCGACAGTTTTTCTCCTCGTCTCAATTTCCCATAATGCGGCCTTGAATACAGGACTTTTCTTTTGACCTAGCCGTTTGTTTGATATGAAAACTTGAAATATACATATGTTACATAATTGCTACGACCTCATTTGAAGAAGAGTCTAATTTATTGACTCGAATTTGAGTTTGCTAAGTTTCAACCTGACCATAATCCAATGGCTCATTGAGTGCGACGAAAAATTTGGACCCATCGTAGGTCGGCGTTGCATAGAAAAAACTGTCGATTATAAGTAATTTGATTGAATCAAGAGTCAATTATTGTTTTACTGACTAATACCAAGACTCATCCATATCCCATTTTCATGATTTTGTCCCTAGGCAACATACTTTCTTTGTGTATATTCGCTACAACATCTCAATGGCTTAATTCTTGCTTGATAAAACCCTACCTGGTTTTCAGTAATTCAGTCCTTGAGCGATGGGTTTGCATTGCAAGCCATTCATTCATCCGAAGAGTTGCTCCAGTACACTGCATAGCATAGACTTCATGTTAAAGTAAAATCAAAGTTCTTTTAGGCTCTTAATATCCTCAGAGAAATCGATGAAGACGAAAAAATGTGACACCGATCTTCCGCGAGCTTTCAAATAGTCAAAGGATGAACTCAGAGTCCCTTCAAGTTGTGCAAAGCATTTCTTGGATTGGGATTGATTTTCTTTATTCGTTTTTTCCTATTAGTGTCAGATTAACAAAAACAGTCAGTCAGTTGTGGTTGCACGTCAAATGAAATAAATTCTCGCAATCGATTAAATGCAAAATTAACATGAACTTCTCTTAGATCTATTTCCATGAACGGATCGACGATCAAAACAGTTTACGTTTCCATGCATGGGATCCTGTTTAACGGCGTTAACATTTTGTTCTATGATGCCCACCACTGGCTTTGAACCAAAGATTCATTAAGTGAATCACGACATATAAATTATAAGGCTGATGAAGAGACCAAATGCTTTAATGGATGTGCAGATGACGAACCTCTATGGAAATACAAGGCACCTCAAATAGTGATTGCTTTAGAAATGAAATGATAACTTAATCTTCATTTGAAACTCATATCTCCTTTTTTGCAGATTTCCTTACCGCTACTGGGAATGGGATCCCCAGAACATCAAGACAGGAAAAGTTATCAATTTTCCTTGATTTTTTATTCAAATAATTTGTGATCGACCAACGAATTAGAGTTGGCGGATCTGGTTAGCCACGTGAATGTAGGGTTGATCAGGTATTTGGATCAAAGAATTGATCAGAAAAGTCTGACTTCAAGGATGCTACTAGATCAACACTTACATATTCCCCACGAATACTTGAAGGAAGCAAATTGAACAATGTAGGAGCCCGATGAAAAAAAAGAGGTTGGCTTCATCGTTCTATCTTTGGACTGAATCTGTATCAAATCTCTAAACAAATTTCGAGTCTTTACTTATTATGAATGTCTTTCGTGAAGACGTCAGTTCAGAGGAAATGGGAAATCTTCTAGTTTCTGTATTTGAGCTCGTGCGCGATCATTTGCCGGATGTAAATCTTTGATGATCAATTACAATTTTGAACTTTGTTTTCGGCTCTTTTTAGAAAATTGGTTTTGTATTTGGAAATTCGTTTCGGAGTTTCCGAGCCGGAACAGAGCTGGATGGGAGCTGAAATTTCGTTGTATTTCCTAGTTACCCATGATAACGTTTTGATTGCAGACAATATTAGCAGCCTCACATAGGCTTTTTGGGGGTTGTTCCGAATCTTCTTGAAATTTGAAAGAAAAAATATGCTCATGCCCTTATTGTTCTTACATTTCGTTCTAAAAGCTTAAAAAAGGCGGGCAATAAATCTTGTGCAGAAAGCTGATTTGTCAAGCTTCGTTTATTACGAAGTATACATAGGTCAATATTTTTTGTTGTCACATAATTATACATATAGAACTGAAGAGGGCAGAGCTCATAGCTATTGAAACTGACTTTGAATTGTCTTGATGTGCCCACGTTTTTGTTAGATGAATAGAAAATGTTCAAGAATGCATTTTCGTTTATGGTCTCCCTCGGATTCTTCGTTCATCCAGAATCCTAGAAAAATGGCATACATTACAAAGCCCATCATCGTGAACTTTGAAGTAAGCGAAAATAAGATTCAATCCTAAGCCATTCCTTTCAATTTTTCTATTTCATCTGCATTCATAGGGTGTATGAAATTTTCATTTGCTACGAACATAACAGATGGCGTAATCTTTTCATCCATCTGGCTACTGCATTTTAAATTGACTTGATAAAAACATTTTCACGGAACATGTATACTGCAGTACTCTGTTTTCCTTTAGTGGCGCGCTCTAATCCCAATGCTTAAGTAGAAATGTTTCCTTCGTGCGATTGACCATTTTCACTTTGCCAAGGTCTTGTCAGTCATTATTCACCAATCATCTGCTTCATTCCATAGTGTAAAATAGGGCCTTAAGGCGAAGACAGAAAGTGTAGTAATGATTTATGGTAAGGCAAGCAAAAATTCCAACTCAAGTTTCGGTCGAGCTCAGTTTGATTCTCGAGAAGCCCCGTTGTCATGATCCAATCTTTCAGAGCCTCTGCGAGTGTCATATTTTGGTCTTATTTGTTCTCTCACTGAAATTGATCATATCGCACGAGTGTTATGATTTGGAAAGTGCGAAATCCCGGGGTTTCAAGTTCAAAAGTGTGCTGTCAGTCGAGCTCGCTCGGTCGGTGGGTTGGTTGGTTGGTTAATTGCTACTTTTTGGCCTCTAGGAATTTAGAAGGAAGTTTAATTATCAAATTATTACTCAACGAACGTAGATTTGCATGTTTGTTTATGAGCCCTGTCGTTCCCACGGTGAATTGGGCAAGAATAAAAAAGGTCGCGTTGATTAAAGTGAAATCATACTCAACCAGCACGGAGGCCACCATTAAGCCAATCCATTCGAGGAGTCCGCCTCAATTTCGCGCTCTCAAATGTGTGAAGGTTTCCAACTACTACTCCTACTTCTCCTTCTCCTTCTTCTTGTCCGATCTTGGAAATCCTCCGCGAATCTCCAGCGTCCCGGGAACTCTCTTATCATCGACGGTTGCAATTCTACTTCTCGCACGATGAAAGAGGGGGAGCTCGACGATCCAGCTCTGTTTTCATTTCAAATCCTCTGGAATACCTCTGAGCTTATCTATCTGGGAAGCGAGTACAAGAACGAGTACGCAGGTAGGTAGGTAGGTCGGTACACTACATAATACTCCATGAACAAACAAGGTTCGTAAGCATGTCCGTCCCTATGTACGTAGAGTGGTAGCAGCCCTCTTTCACCGCAATGGATTCCGCCCAGCAATGTTCACGATCGTTGAGAAGACCTCAGAAGTCACGCACCTCAAACCCACTTGCAAGCTGGAACCCCCGCCGGGAACACTGCGTGGAAACAATTCAGAATGAAATCGCATTCCCTTTTCCCAAATTTAGATTTATAGATAAATAGAATAGAAGATCATAATTGTTCACAATTCTAACCTGGCGACAGGTGATTATTCTTGAACATATAAAAATTCTGATTTGAATTTTTTAGCCCCGAGTCCATGCATCCATGAACTTGAAAAAGTGCAATGAGATCTTTCGAAAATTCAACTTTTAGGGATTCAAAATACACAATGTGCACCATACCATGAACTAGAGTATAAAATGTATTCGTCTTCTACTGCTAGATAGCTAATATGTATATACAATGAATAATCAAGATACTTGCTTCTAAGTCACAAGGACTCATCAATGTTGAGCAGCCATTTCGTTCACAATTCTCCTAAAGCAAAACATGAGCCAAATAGGGCCTTCGCAGTCTTTCCACGTGTTAATCTACATTGACTGAGACTGCCACCTCAAATGTATTTGCTGTCATTAACCACCATAACTTCAAAGCCTTGGTGCACTCCCCCTCAAAAAAATCAAACTTCAGCCGCATGGTTATTCATGTACGTACGAAATTCAACCCCAAAATACTTTTTGTATTTTTAAGAACCAATTGTCGCTTACCAAAGTCCACTTTTTTCATAACAATATACGAGGCTACAAGACTAATGTTAAATTACTTCCTTTAAAGCCATTTTCATTGTTTCAAGTTAATGTTATTTGCTTATTTTCATATTACGCAGCAATTTAGGCATTAAATTTGCACCCAACAGTCATCCATCCTTTCACATTGCCACATCACTCAAACATTCTCACTCAAAGAAACAGTGAAATTTCTTAAAGGCTAACTTAATCTATGATTTGCAGCCTTGTCATACACAAAGGCCACGAATTTCTTTCAGTTCAATTTCTTACCGACCTAGGTCGTCTTCCTCACCGAAAACGACAAAGTGTAGGAGAAGGAGAAGAAAGAGGAGGAGGAGGAGGAGGAGGAGGAGGAGGCCCAGGGCAAAATCCGAATAAGACGCGAAGCATTCCTGTGAACTTCCACCTGAGGTGACTTCGGCCCAGGTAGTTTTACTTTCAGTCCGTCAGATCTGCTCCATCCCTCCGTCCTTCTCTTCCCGTTCGTTCGTGCACTCCTGTACCTGAACTGGCTTGATGAAGAACGAACTAAAGAACACCTGAAAGGACCGAATAGGAGGGCCATTTGATGGATGCATGCATGCTCTGGGTGGCGTCCTGGAGGAGCACGAGACTCGCCGGATCGAGCGAGAACTTGGGCGGGTGAGAGAAGTAGCCTTGATTTCGGCTTTGCCCTTCTTGACTCGTCGACTTCTTTAGTTACATCTCTATGCCCTGGCGAGCTCAACGTAACAATTTTTCGAATTAGTGCCATCAAACAGAGGACGACCTACTCACACTCTCTCTCTCTCTCTCACACACACATACACAGAGAAAGACAGACTCACTCACTCACACTCACACACAAAGAGAAACGAAATAAATGTATTTGGCAAAATATCTTGAAAGCTCATCCTCATTACTGGTCTAAAAAGGTTATTACTCGTTCCAAACGGTCCACACAGGGGATCTAAGAATTGAGTTTCCACTCTATCCGCACACTCCACGGCAAAAAAAACTGGTTCTCTATTTTTGGGTTGGGGTACCAAAAGTTTGGCATGAGTCTGAGCAGCCGCCATTTTGGTTTCCGACCGCATCACTCCGGTTCATCTCAATGGGAGAACGATAATATAAAATGATAAAAATAACTAAATACAATGCAGATCCCAACTATCACTTGCATGATGGGGACGTGGGATGGGGTTCTAACGGATTTGGGCAAGTGAAACAATTGGGGCTAATTTGCCGTGGTATATGACGAATAGCTAAGTGCTACCTTTCAATCCAGCAAATTAAGAAGCATATTTTGGGACAAAGCAATGAATATTTCATTTCCACATTTTAAAGGTCGCTGCAGTTCAATTCCATATATTTTTAGCCCCCAAAGGATTGTATTTTGCAAGGAAGGTGTACTTGGCTGCATTCGTTGAATCTTAATTTTGCCCTTGTTCTTCCAAAAAATATCTTTCAAAAAAAAAATCCAGCAGTAGTTGGAGTTTCACCTTCAACATTTTAAATAGGGCCTGAGTCAATTTTCAAAAATCCTGCTTTAAGGTCATCCAGAGACATCAGCCACGTTATTTTGACATGAAAATTTGCTTGGGGTTTCTCCAGTAGATTGCACCATATCAATGTAAGTTATTCAAATGATCAACTAATCTTTGCAAGGAATTTGCCTTTCATGGACAAGTCTATCTTAATGAACGAGAAGGAGCCGATGGAATTTGGGTCGATCGATGCGTGATTTTCTCTCGATCGCCTGTTTTCGCTTGGTGACAATATAATCCAATCCGTAGTGTTCCCAAAATCGGACCTAGAGTCCCATAAATACAATCACGATAATTCGGCAACCAGATTTTGAGCCTTTACATTCCCTTTACTCCATTTTCTAATCTCCACAAGAACAAGGAATGAAAACCCCAAGGATTGATTACCATTAATCAAAAGCTTGGAATGGCTTTCTTCCTTCACTGTTTCTTGATTGTTCCATGAAGTCTGGATAGAGAGAGTGGAAACGCAAACTTGAACCCAAGAGTTGTTGTTGTTGTCGTTGTTGTTATTATTATTATTATTAAGAGTCACAGATTTGGTACTTGTCTCATAGGATGTTCGAGCCAGATTTCTATCACCATTCCATGCCTGAGACCAGCTATGCAATGCACAAGCAGCCCAGTAAACCTGGGAAGGAGCAACGAATCCGCAGACCCATGAATGCCTTCATGGTTTGGGCCAGAAATGAGCGGAAGAGGTTGGCGGATGAGAATCCCGATCTTCATAATGCCGACTTATCCCGGATGCTAGGTATACCTTAAATCTCAATATAGCTCCCGTTTACGGGATGGGATCTCGTTTGGGATTTGGGGTGGGACCACGTTTTATGTTACCTACTCATGCGTGTTCCAGGCAAGAAGTGGAAAGGTTTGACCCCTAGTGAACGCTCTCCATACGTACAAGAAGCTGAATATCTGCGGTTAAAGCACATGCAAGATCATCCCAATTACAAGTATCGACCCCGACGCAAGAAGAAGGATAAAGCCAGTCCGGGATTACGCGGGGTGCGCAAATCTTCGCAATTGGTGGACACGCCCGATCCCTCCCCACAAGATAACCCAGTTCAATTCCAGCATCACTTGAGTACTACACGACATCAACAACACCAACAACAGCACCAACAGCATCATCTTAATCATCACCTCCAACACCAACAGCAACAGCAACAACAACAAATACAACAACAGCATCACCATCTTCAGCAGCAACAACAACAACCGCATCAACAACACGCCCAGCAGCCGTCTTTCAATGCCACCTCTACATCGGTGTCTCAGATGCTCCTCCCTACCCCCGACAACTCACCCAACACGATGGTAACCGGGGGTGTGCCTACCTACGAGGGACTGGAATTTCCAGGTGCCCAAGCCAACCATTTCAGGGGTGAGTTAACGCTCGCTTCATTCAGAGAATGTCGTGAAAAGTGCCGCAATTGAGTGTGCAAAACTGGCCAATTAGTTTGGGGTCGCATTTCATTCGCGTCTTTCGCGTCTTTCGACCGACCGACCGACCGACCGACCGTTTAACGGACCGATCGGCGGACCGATCGGCGGACCGACCGAACCCGACCGAACCCGACCGAGCGACCGTCCATCAGTCCATCCATCCAGCAGGTGTATGTATCAACAGGAGCATTCAGAAATCCTCGATTGAAATTGATAAGCTTGTTGCAGCACGTGCTTCCTGGCAATAGCCGGAGACATGAAATCCAAATCCTCGATATCGAATGACACCTCTCAAAACATTTAACCTGACTGACAAACTTTGACGGCTTTTTTGTCAGCTTCAAACGAGAAAACGACTTTCTTCCCCTCTCTGTGTCTTCAAAAGTCGTAGAGGTCTGTCTTCTGTAGATGCAGCTATGTAGGATAGTGAGATCAAACATACCCTCCCACAAGCATTCCTGGCGTGCTAATACACACCGCGCCTTTTCCTTCCACATTCCCCACCTCCGGTCACTTTTAGACCATTACATCTGGATTTCCATCTTAGAATTGACAATTTTCACTCCACACTGGACAACATTCGCCCCCCCCCCTTTTTTTGACTCCAATTACCCACGTCGATTACGTTACGATTGAGTTATGCTCAGACATCATTGAGGCTAATGTCGGTTGATCAGATTTGGGCGCCATGTTTATTTTTTGGACGCAGCTGGGGAAACAGAAACGGCGTTTTGGTAGATTGATCCNTCATTCGAAACAGTTGGAAGGCGTTTACTTTGCGGCGACAATTCCGGTTCCCTTCCAAAGTCCGAATGAGTCGGTGGGTCTTGTTCCTCCATCTGGTTGGGCTCAGGAGGTGGAGCATTCTGCTGTACCGTACATCCGCCTTGTTCGCCCCCTTCGATCCTCAATCCTGCCGGCGGCCTCGTGAACATGTGTATGTGTCTATATCCTTAGCGCTCGCTGCCTTTCCCCCACCCACCCACCTTTCTCATTTTCCTCACCTGTGTTGATTCCCTCGCATGTGTATGTCCGTATAAGTTTTCGCCTGCGCTTTTCATCTGATGCCTGCCCTCTTCTCGATTGCAGGGGAAAACGCCTATGGAGCTCCAGGCGGAGCCACCGGAGCCGCTGTACCCGGAGTAGCAGCAGGTACGGGAGGCTCGTATGACCAAACACCCCCACCACCCCTGGAGAGCTACGGGCAATACTATGAAGGCGGATCCTCGCTGAGCGCCGCCACCGTTCCGCCCACCAGTGCCAATGATTATGACTTTTCGTTTTTTAATAATTACAATAATAGCCATTGTTATTACCATCTTGAGCGCAGTAGCAGTTCTGCTGCAGCTGCGGCCTCTACCATGTCCCTCACGCAGCCTTCGTCGCCCTCCTCCTACATAGAATATAGGTGATTCACAATACGTCACGAGCTCTTGGCAAAGTTTCATTTCCCAGATGCAGAGTGAAAGTCAAAATGGGGCAGAAAGGAAGCAAGGAACGTCTAACCAAACAAGATTTAGAATTTCTTAAAACCAGTACCAGGTACGACGAGAATACCATCAAGGAATGGTACAAGGGCTTCAAGAGCGATTGTCCGGATGGCAAACTCACTCCCACGGCCTTCATGCAGATCTACAGCAAATGTTTCCCCACGGGAAATGCCAACGAATTTTGTGATCATGTCTTTCGAACTTTCGACACCGATAAAAACGGATTCATCGACTTTAAGGAGTTCCTTCTGGCCATTGATGTCACCTCCAGTGGTTGTCCGGAGGAGAAATTGAATTGGGCGTTCAGGTAGGCCATCCAGGTGCACCAAGTGTATTCTTCGTTTGTCTAGTTTCTGAGAGCAATCGAAACCTCTTGAAAGGGGTCAGACAAGTGAAGGATAAGCTTCAATCATTCCGTCATATCTTCCACTTTTTCTTCGTCTTTCCGCCACTCTTGGTGGCTCACACCTAAAACGCTAAGTGAGCTAACATCTAGTTCAATCACATGTCGGGATCAGGAGTTGGCTGCCCTCATAATTCAGCATATTTGTATTTTTCATAGAGTATAAAACATAAAGCAAATAAGCAAACCCTCTCTCATGCTTTGGTTTTACCCTTAGGAAGAAAGGAAACCAACTTTAATTGCATTGTACAAGAAGGGAGAACGCGTTACATGCTTTTACTCAAACATTTGATTGAGGAGTTAAGTGGTATCTCCATTGTCTGTACCAATAGCTCCATTACACCACATAAAGAACATCAAATCCCACGTCCTCATATCAGTTCCCTTTCTAAGACGTTCTTGAGATTCAAGGATAATGTTCGAACGGCTCAATAGTTCATGGATTGAGCGCTTAATATAAGAGACAAACCTTGTTCTAGCATGTATGACGTGGACGGCAATGGTCACATCGACCTCATCGAGATGACCAAGATCGTGAAATCTATTTATAACATGATGGGACCAAACCAAGTGGCCATGGACCAATTCGAAAGCCCGGAAGCTCGAGCGGAAGGCATCTTTAAGCGGATGGATATCAATGCCGATGGAAAAGTGACTCGACGTGAGTTCGTGAGATGCTGTCTGGAAGATCAGAAGCTCATCGAACTCCTCACTCCACACTCTTGAACGCCTTCCATATCCACCCAACCACTAATATAACAACTACAACCACATCCACCAACATACATGTGTCATCGTCATCATCGAATCAATTTGCACTTTGAAATGAATTTGGGCTTCCTTTCTTTTCAACTCCTACTACTCAGATTCTTCGAATCGAGTACATTCGACATAATAACCTTACGTTCAATTCTATATGTCTATTGATCATACATCCCAATTGGCATACTCAATGAGTTGTTGGGCCTGAACGGAATGGGCCCGACAAATGTGGGTTTTCAGGTTGCATTTCTGGGTGAATGCGAACGAGCAGAACGGACAAATGAAGGGCCTCTCTCCACTATGCTTCTTCATGTGCATCTTGAGGGCGTTGCTTTGGTTGAACCGCTTCGAACACTCTTGGCACTCGAACGGTCTCTCTCCAGTATGAATTCGCTCATGTCGTTTGGTTTGCGAGGGCTTTTTGAATGTCTTGGAACAGAATTGACAAGAAAGGCCGCTCGCATCATTCGAAACAGTTGGAAGGCGTTTACTTTGCGGCGACAATTCCGGTTCCCTTCCAAAGTCCGAATGAGTCGGTGGGTCTTGTTCCTCCATCTGGTTGGGCTCAGGAGGTGGAGCATTCGATTCTATCACGTCTGGTACGATCATTTCCTCAAGAGGTGGTGGTTCAACGGGAGTAGAGATGACTTGATCGCCGTTGATGACAATATCAATGTTCCCTCCAAATTTCAACTGAGACAACAGGGCCTCGTCTACCTCTAATTGAGCGATGGCACTCTCCATGTGTACGCCATCCAATTGGAGGCGTACCACCGAGCCAAGAAGAGGCACACCCACATTGGTGACTGAGTTCAAAGCCTCGATCAAACTCGAAGCAGGCACCGAGATCTTGAGGCTGGGATCGTTCTCGTTGGGTGTGTCTTTGGACTTGGGCACATCTTTCCGAGGCTTTTCATGAACACTGATAGCATGAGCACGTCTTTGAACCGGAGTTTGGAACCTTTGCGAGCAGGATCGACATTGATAGGGAGCTTCACTCGAATGCAAGCGGATGTGGCTTCTTAACGAGGTTTTGGACAAGAACTTATCGCCACATTGATCGCACGTGAGCTTGGTTCGTTGGTCGGAGTGAAGTCGCTTGTGGGATATCAAAGTCGATTTCAGGGAGAATTTCTTGTGACATTGATCACAAGCAAAGGGCCGCTCACCCGTATGGACCCTTATGTGTCGCAGGAGATCAGAGTTTTTGATGAACTGTTTATCGCAATACTGACATTGATGCTTGGACTTGGCTGTTTTCGATCCATTCAAAGTTCGATCCTCGCCAATGGGCTTCCACTTGTCAAGCTCTTTAGTGTCGGGTCCTTGAGACGTGGTCAGTGAAGTGGGTTTGACCAAATCCAACGTCGATCCGTCGTCCCATTCTTCCTTGGGCCGATTGTTTTGATGACAGAGATCCAGTTCTTTGAACACATTGCTTGATGTCTCGTTGAAAGTGGGCCTACAGTTTGAAACGAAAGTCGGGGGTTAAACCCAAATTTCATCCCTCAAACTATTCACCATGCGTACCTGGGGGGCGTTTTCAATTGGGGCGTTGGGCTTCGTTTGTCTCTGTCCTCGATCATAAAAGATTCAATGTCCATGCCCAGAACATTCGGATCCAGAATGATGGTTCCTGCCTGAGCCTCTGCCTCTGCTTCCAGAATCTGGCAAAACAAAAATAAATCGAATCATGGGTTGGAACGAAATCATGTGACAAATCTCTGACTCACGGCATTTTTAGGCAAGTCCATGGGAATTTCGTTATGATTGGCTTTAGACTCGTTGACGGGCATCTCAAGTAGAGTGGGCATGGCGGGTGTGGAAGGTTGAGAGAGTTGCGAGGTCAGTCCTGGCGTCACGGGGGACTCAATGCTTTCGTTGAAGACGCAGGGGCTGGCCACAGACTTGGAAAAAGGCGTGCCCACATTTTGATCCATGCTGCCAACACTTGGCACGGGATTCATGCAATCCTTTTCATTGAGGACTCTGAAATCAGATGCGAGATAGAAACGTCATCCAAATTGAACACCGAGAGCGTTCATTCGCGTTGAAGCTTACGGAATATGCATTATGAAATGGCCTTCTGATTTCCCCTTGAGTGGAAGGGCCACCTTCATAACAGATTCTTGTCCTTGGTTGACATTTTCGGCCCCCTCTTCCCTGGATTCCGTCTCATCTGGGGTCTCACTGAGTAGACATTTTGGATGCCGACGAGTGATGTGCGTATTCAAACTAGACAGCTTCTTAAAGGCGCAAGAGCATTGCTGGCACTGAAGGTAATCATTGGACTTGAGGGTAATACTGTGAACCCGGTAAACATGGGTTTTCAAATTGCCTATGGAGATCAAGCAGGCCCAAATTAACACCCAAATCGATGGTTTTGAATCGAAGACAAAAAGAATAGGGGTTCTCACCTCGTTGAGTGAAGGACATGGGGCAAAGTTGGCAAGCATGGGGCCGCTTTCCTGAATGTTTGAGTTCGTGGATCTTTCGCGTTTCATTCTGGTTGAAGCGTTTATCACAGAATTGGCATTGAAACGGCTTCTCACCCGTGTGCGTGCGCTCGTGTCGGATGCGGTAACTCTTCTTACTGAAACTCGACGGACAAAATGAACACAAATGCGGCTTATCCACCCTCGATTTCCGCCCGGGCGTGGGTCTTTTGAATTTGGACTTGGTCATCTCCCGGATCTTGACATGTTTTTCACGGTGAATCCGTAACTGTTGGGCTGAGGCAAAGATCTGCTGACATTGGGTGCAAGTTTTGAACAATTTCTGGAGAGCCACCATTTCGGGTTCTTCCACTTGGCCATGTTGGGTCGATTGATGACGGGCCAATTCGGTCTGATGAAAATAAAAGGCATTATTAGTTTTTAGGAATTAAATGCCAATTAGGCTCAGATACGATATGGCGTTTCAATCTGGCATAAATAAATAAAAGATGGTTATTGTGATCACAATTTTTTTGACTGTGAAGAGACATTTTTGATGAATTGATGAGATGTTTTGGTAAAAAAAAAAAAATAAGAAAAAAATTCTTTTCAGAAGTAGAAGAATCACAAACCATGTTAGATGGTCACAAAAATCAAGGATCGACTATGATTTTTTTTTCAGTTCAAACCACACCATTCTCAAACCTTGTACGCTGAGTGACCTGAAAGGACTCAAGTCTCGTTTGGTAGTCTTACCCGACTTTGAAACTCATCGTCACATTGAGGACACACGACATTTTCACTCTCGGAATGGAGCGACAAATGACCCTTGAAGCTAGCCGGACGCAGAAATGTGCGCGGGCAAATCGGGCATCGAAACACCGACTCCGCCGTTTCAGCTAGAAATGAAAACAATTTCCCTTAGCCCCATTAGATACGAATTCACATTACACATTAGATCAATGCCGTTCATCTCCAACAGAGAGCACTCTTTTCACGGAAGACAGACTGACTGACTGACTGACCTGTGGAGTCAATGGGATGGGCCCAAGCTCGATGAAGCACGAGATTACGCTCGGCATTGAAGCTGGCCTCGCATTCCGAGCACGGAAAATGGGTGGGCCCGTGGAGGGCGGAGCCAACCGCAGGGGGTGGTTCCATTGACATAGCCCTCAAGGGGAACGAAACCCCATGGACCATGTATGGGCCGGGCTGAGTGGGCGTGAACTACTGATGAATGGGGAAGAAGAGACAGGGTGGGTCTGGCCAATCCCAATCCCAGGATGAACCTGTCAGCTAGTTGTTATTATTGATAAAAAAAGGACAGACACCAAATATCAGGGTGACACGATGGTAGGACACCCCAGGCTCCCCATGTCTAGAAAATGACTCAATTAAAAAACTAGCAATGCATCCAATCTGATATTAAGCTGAATTTTATGACATCTGATATAAAGATCTTTATAATTGAAAGATATTGAGCGCATATTTAAAAGAAAGCATAGCCCCTCGCCTTGGGCTTCAACCCTGAAAAATTGGTCACTCTGATGCGTCAGCAGGGCTGGCCTGATCCAGGGTGTTTCCATGGTATGGGCCCCATCCAAAACGTCGCCATCAAAATAAGCTTTGGGTGGTCCATATCCCTTTGATGCCCTACCCAAACTCCTGTAATATATATCAACTATACTTTCTCATTGTCTTTTCCTTCCCATCCCCCATTGAGCCCCAAGATTTCGAAGCTACAACCTATGGCATTTTCTATCGACACGCTGAAGATCAGCTGATTTGTCACAAGACTTTGGCTGGCCAATGCCATTGAGGCCTGATTTGACATCAAGGGCGTTCGTTGATTCGTCGCACTCGTCTCACTCCTGAAGGCTTCTCTGCTGTCTGTTCTCTAGCCCCAGAAAGACCAGCCGCCTGCGTAGCCTTCAATCTGTTAGTGGTCCAAGTTAAGGTTAATCCGCGTTCCCGTGTTCCTGTGCTCCCGTGAGGTGTGAGTGACGGCCAAGATGAAGGGTCACATGTTCAACATTGACAATGGCTATCTGGAGGGTCTTTGCCGGGGATTCAAGAATGGCATCCTCAAACAAACGGATTATCTGAATTTGGTCCAATGCGAAACTTTGGAAGGTATCTATCTAGCTATCTATCCATCATGCATCATGGACGGGGTGGGCCAAGGCTCACTCCGATATATATATATATATTTAGTATACACTATATACTATACTATATCTGGGGCTGGGTCCAGGTGGAAATGACGTAAAAATAAGAAATGCTCCGCGCCCCATCCCAAGGTATTGATTGGCCTTACATTGCTGCCTTCAATCTTGGGTTCAGCCACTTGGGTAGCTAAAATTACAATAGGACACGGCTGGGCGTGTCCCTAATGAGGACCAGCGGGGCTTAACTTCAATTTGGGCGGGCGTGGACCCTGATTCAGATTTTGCCATTGAGGCCCAAGCTGTTGCCGTCTGTCTGGCTATCTGGCTATATCCTGCCTATCTTCATGGCTTTTTTACACCTAGGCGGGGTCCAGGAGCTTTTTTGATGGACATGCTTAGACCACCAAATCAGTTCGGTGAGCATCAACAGGCGAGGGTCAGCTAAAAAAGCTACGCTACATCTCAGTTTGGGCCCACTGAGTTGTTATACCCATGAGTGGAAAAACCCATGATTGCACATGCATTTCGATTGGGAAATCCTCACGTCAATGTGACCAGCTCCACTCAGTGCCAGGCACATTAGGAAGAATTCCGTTCAGTGGGATAGAAATGGATATTTGACAGATCTGAACATTCCCATTGAAGACTCGTTGAAACGCTTTAAGCCTTTGACCTGGTTAGTTGTAACCCCCAACCGTTTGACAGCAGCTCTTTATCCAGGTCAAAATAGACAGAACAAAGAATAGCCGAGCGCCAGGTTGATTGGCGAGCTTCCTGAACGTCGTTTTTCTTGAATTTGAGTTGTTTTACCCTAATCAATGGGTGTCTACCCGATTTCCCTGCTAGACACGTCATGGTTTGTCAAAGATTGGGCCTTTTTTTTGTAAATATGTGACTAAAAGTGTGACGGCCTCTGAACATAAGGTTGGTCGGGTTTGAAAGCAATTTTTTAGATTGCGTTCAAAACGCTAACAATGGTTCTGTGAATAATTAGAATCATCGGAGATGGCGCGCAATGAAAACAACTTTAAGGCTCTTTTGACATATAATTTCGAGGTCAGAATTGACGCTGAGCCCTGACCCACTTTCAGATCTGAAGCTGCACCTGCAAAGCACGGACTACGGCAATTTCTTGGCCAACGTGCCCAGTCCCATGCAGACCTCGGTCATCGATGACAAGCTTCGCGAGAAGATGGTCACCGAGTTCCAGCATATGCGCAATCACTCCGTGGGTGAGTTGGCCACTTTCCTGGACTTCATCACCTACAGCTACATGATCGACAACATCATCCTTCTCATCACGGGCACCCTCCACCAACGCCCCATTGCCGAGTTGGTGAGCAAGTGTCATCCTTTGGGTAGTTTTGAGCAAATGGAGGCCATTCACGTAGCCTCCACCCCGGCCGAACTCTACAACGCTGTCTTGGTGGACACGCCCTTGGCGCCGTTCTTTGAAAGCTGCATCAATGAGCAGGATTTGGATGAGATGAACGTCGAGATTATCCGCAACACCCTCTACAAGTCCTATTTGGAGGCCTTCTTCCAGTTCTGCCAACGCATCGGCGGCGAAACCGAAGAGGTCATGTGCGAGTTATTGGCCGTAAGTTAAATCAAGGCCTGAGTTTGACCCTGCCTTTGGAGTCCAGCATTAAAAATCGAGTTTCGTTGTAGTTCGAAGCCGATCGTAGGGCATTCATTATCACGATTAACTCGTTTGGCACCGAGTTGACGAAAGATGAGCGCGAGAAACTCTACCCAACGTGTGGCAAACTCTATCCCGATGGGTTGAAGGCATTGGCCCGGGCCGATGATTACGATCAAGTTCGAAGTGTGGCCGAGTATTACTCGGTGAGTAGTTTGAACCCTTTCTTGGCCACTATAATGTCATATTTTTTACCTTTTGTTTTTACATAACGCCATTGACCTTTTGTTCTGTAGGACTACAAGATGTGCTTCGAGGGAGCGGGTACTAATCCTGGCGAGAAGACTTTGGAGGATAAGTTTTTTGAGCATGAGGTACTGTTTTATAGGTTGATATCCCGACTGAGGGTAAAGAGTGTTTCACGTGCTTTGGTTGTGTGCTTCCTTCTCTAGGTCAAATTGAACGTGAACGGGTTCATGCAACAATTCCATTTTGGCATTTTCTATTCGTTTTTGAAGCTGAAGGAGCAAGAGTGTCGGAACATTATTTGGATCGCCGAGTGCGTGGCCCAGAAGCATCGCGCCAAGATCGACAATTACATTCCCATCTTTTAAGCAAGCTTTTCCATTGTCACTGACTGACCTTGTTCCAAGATGAATGATCGAGTTAGCACACATTGTCATCGTATATGATTGGAAGCGAATGTTATCATTATTCTTATTCTTATTAGTAGTACATCTTCTGATCATAATCAACATTATAATTGATCGTTATTATCAACAACAACAGCATTTGTGTTTCGACTTAGTGGCTGAAGCTTGGCTTCGTTGGCAATCAATTCTGAATAATAAAACGGCGTATTTAAAAAATCCGTGAGACTATTTGGGAGCGGCAACGTGCTCAGAAGGTCTCTGGGCACGAGCTGGAGGATGACAAATCTGCAACACAACCATCAATGCGTTCAAGTCTCCAGTGACTCGGATAAGAGCATTAACCTCTTCAAATTAATGTTACCTGCATTGATGCTGGAGACTTTGGACGCGCTTGAATCTGGACACCGGGTTCAACAATTGGACGCGCATGGGACCGAGGATCGGTCGGCGGTGAAGGAAGAAGAGGTAACGACCCGAACGAGAATGCTCGACCGCATTCTCGATAAAGTTGACAATGGTGTTGCTTTTGAAGGTGGTGAAGGTACCGAAACTGAAGTTACCTATTAGAAAGTAACGCAAACTTGAACCAAACTAAAAAAATACGAAACTTTCGAATAGATTTTTTTGGAATCACAACTCGCCGATGAAACATGAATTAATATCTGAACGTGAAACTTCAATTGTCAACATTTTGCTTACTTCTTTTTGTTTTGTTTTTTAACACAGATAAGAAAGGCCCTTGTTATCCATCAGAAAATGAGCACCTTTTTGATTGACCAAGTGATTCAAGTATATTGAAATAAATGTGGTCAAACTGAACGTGAACGTATATTCAACACCTCACGCCTGGCAATATGCTGACCTGTCTAAATCATTTGCATGAACACCAAATGCAATTGATTACTTTTGCAGATATTTTCAATGTCCAGCCAATTTTGAAATAATTGCTCCTCACGGCAAGTCTGTAGGGTAGTTAAATCTAGATCTTTGGAATCAATTCTCAAAAAATGCGATGAATAAACGTTCAAAATGTAACTGCAATTGAAATTTCTCAATTACATCAGCTGAAATGAAAATAACTACAATCACTTGGAAATTACAATTTCAATTTTTTTTTTGCGGACTTTCTTACCGCTGCTGGGATTGGAATCCCAGCAGCTCAAGACGAGAAATTTATTCATTTATTTATACATATATCATTTGATCGGCCAACGAATTAGTGTTGGCTGATCTGGCTAACCCTTGGATATAAGGTTGATCATGAATTTTCGTCAAAAACTTGTCCAAGTCTGACTTGAATCCTGCTACTGGATCAACGCCTACATACGACCTAGGCATATTTGCAGGGAGCAAATTGAACAATGAAGGAGCCCGAGAAATTATATCAAAGGTTTGTCAAAAACTACTTTTATTGGCGAATGGTTCGCACCACGCATGAGAAACGTTGATAACACATCGCAATTGGTTTAGAAACTTAATAAGCAGGCGTTCAAAGAGGGTTGGCTTTTTTGTATTATTATAATTATGATTTGTCGCGCCATTTTCAAAAGATTTACAACAATACTGAGTGTGACGGTAACTTTCATAGTTCTGAACGAAACAAAACAGGTCTCCTAGCACGAGGGAAAATGAAGTAAGGATGAGACTAAACTTGTAGCTTTAAATTGATCAAATATTCTTAACATCCGGTCTCGTGAGATCAGACTTTGATAGTATCTGCACATTCTTAACTTATAGCCTTAGCTTTATCTTGACCTGATTTTCCCATGTACTTGTCTTGTGAAAAAAAGTATCGTGCAGCCCTATCGAAACGTCAAGGTCAAAGTGATAACGTCATTGTTTCAACTGAACAACGTCAATAAATGAATAAATATTTACGTGAATATTTTTGATGAAATGTCCGCCCCGGCTATAGCATTTCATAACTTTTGATGTTTAGGTAACTAATAATATATCGGTTTAGTTTTCTTTGGAAATGATTGTTGAACTTCTTGAGTAGATGGAATAAGTGGATGATTGAAGGCTGAACAATTCTTATCCCTACTTGACCTAAATTCTATCAGATGGCCCAAATGGCTTACCCTAACGGGTAACCGTCTTGAATTGAACGGGTTAGCTTACCATGATCGTGCTCAATTCGGACGTGCCGCACTTCGTTGTTGAGCTTGAAGGACAAACTAAAGAGGTAATGATCGTCGCTGCTATCCCGCACCAGAAACGAGCCCACGGGCTCGTTTTTCAGCAACCGCTCCGCCGCTCCACCCGAAATCGGACCCCAATACCATCCATACTAAACGATGAAAACAGCAAAACATAATTATAGCCCCATGGCAAGCCTCATGGCTAAAACCTTGAAGACTGGGTCACTATTGTCAGATAAAACAACGCCATATACCGTCACACCAATGCCAACTTTCAAATCTAATGGGTATTAGGATAGTTTCAAAGAGAAACAGAACCCTGGGGCTCAAGCCTTCAGTGTCAGATAGGCCCTCATTGGGTCATTATTGTTGGCTTCCGTATCGCAGTAACCAGCCCTAGGAAAACGACCACTAGGCTCTTAAGCACCATGGGGGAGACTAGGCCTCATGGGCCTCACTTACACTCTTGACCATCTCAATCGAGCGGGAAAAGTCCACGCCACTGGACGGCTCCGTCGAGGTCACGGCCAGCAAATCCTCTTCCTCAGGTATATAAGGCGTGTCGGAGGCGGTAGCGGGCAGGTCCCAGGCCGATCCCAACCGGCCTGCCGCTGCCAACCCCGCTTCAGAGTGGGTATGGCGGGCTAACCCGGATAGATGGGGTGGATCCGGCACGGGCGGCAAGGCCCGCGTGCCCGGACCGCCCAATGACTCGACCGAACCCGATTGAGCCTCCGATCGAGGACGTGGCCAGTGGGGCCAAAGACGAAACCGGCGGGGCGTGGGCAACCAGGCCGGTAAATGGCGTCGCCAAGTCCGGCCTGACTTTTTCACCTGTGCCGCCACCCCGGGCGGCACGGGTGAGGGCGAGGTCATGGGGTCAGCGGCTAAGGGTCGAGACAACTCGGTTACGGCTTGACGCACGAGATGCCTGACCCATCGTTGGGCCCAGTCGTCCAAACCAGAAGGCGGTCCCGCCGTGGTCATGAGCTTGAGGGCCGTGCGGGACGATCCCGAATCCGGAGGGCGAGTGCTAGGCGGACAAAACACGTCACCATGAGCGGCCGGTGGACCTGGCCCTTGAGTTGAGGAAGGCCCCTGATTCACGGCGGGCCCTTGGGCACTTGGACTGACTGGCCAAGAACTGGCCAAGCAGGATTAGGAGATGGGAATGAATGATTGTGTGTGTACTATTTAGGGAGAATCATGAACTATGGGCCGTCAGGGTGGCTACGCCAATAGCGGTCAAAAGTGGCCAAATGCCTGACAGAAAAGGGTCAAATTGATCTAGGATTATTCTTGTGCTTAGTTGGACCTGATCAACTTTTGTTCAAAGTCACCGCCCGCATTAGCCCACAGTACTAGTTGATTCGTACCAAAAGAGCATGTTGGAGATGATCAGGAATGTAAATGGTAGTCAATTATTAATAGTACATAGATTATGAAGTTAATAAGACAAAAAAAAATCACATGTTTTGTTTGCGAAAGCATGTTGGCCACGATGCTGCTCTTAAAGACATAAGAAACCGCTATTTCTCTCAAACCTTAGCCAGACTGAAATCACTAATTTTAACTCAAATAACAGACCTTATTATTGAGGTAATGGCACTGTCACTATTGCTGTCCTCCTGGTCGCATAACGAATGAGCGCTGGCATATCGTTTCCAGTACTGGTTGGGCATTTTACAGGTCACAGTGCACAATAACTACCTATACATCTGGGAGCAAAAAGCTGAGACTGAATATTGCCGTAGATTATGACGGTCATTTTTCTTCGCATTCTATCATTGCAAAAGAAACCGTATCGATTACCACTGTCATTGAATCGTCAAATTTTGAGTAGACTATGGCAGGGCCTGTCTTACTCAGTCTGGTCTTGAGGTTGTCCTTCTGTCAAGCCTGACCTCATGTTTGGGGCTGCTGATTCACTCAAAAGATTACATGATCCATAGTTGCCAGATGGCAACTTTGTATGCCACTTTAACCCAAAAGGGCAGGTAATTTACCCCAATGGCATTCTAGCTTGAAAATTTACAAAAGAAAATGAAAAACTTGCGCTCACGTTCTTCTCGAAACTTTTCGTGGCCGTAGAGTACTTTCAATCGTCAATGGGCAACCCAAGTCTAGTTTGGAAGAAAACATCAATATAGTGAGCACAGCAAATGACCAAAAGATAGTTTTTAGGACCTCATGC
This sequence comes from Tigriopus californicus, assembly GCF_007210705.1. Classification (NCBI taxonomy): domain Eukaryota; kingdom Metazoa; phylum Arthropoda; class Copepoda; order Harpacticoida; family Harpacticidae; genus Tigriopus; species Tigriopus californicus. Next base: position 13,689,597 of record NC_081447.1, read on the forward strand.
ACTTTTTTGCATTTGCAATGATTTTTCAAACTCATAGATGATTATTCCTTTCTATTGGTGGGTGCCAGGCTCAAAAGAGGACTACTGAACCTTGCCCGGCCAGGTATGCTGGCCATCACATTGTCCAATTTCTTACAATAGGCAGTGTCATATTTATATTAGGTTGGTTCTCTGTCTGTTGGTGTGGATTAATGTCTAATGGTTTTGAATGGAAAAGGGACAGGGAGGAGAATAAATTAAAATCCCTCTAGAATGAATCGAAGACCTCCCTCATGCTAGGAAATAGGGACTGCGAGGTCGGAGTTAAACAAATTCTAGCGGCCAAGAAAGGAAAAAGAGCGTTAGTGGGGAAGAAATATGACCTTTTTTGCTTCATCCAAAACTTTTGAAATCATGTAAAGACAGATACAAATAAAAGTGCTTAAACTTCTTATGAATGATTTGAGTTTATGCAAGATTGTAAAATAAGAGTGATAAGTAGAGACTTTTCTAGTGTGTAGTTTACATATCATGTCATTTGGGGGCATTTTTAAACATTCAGGTGGTTTTGACCAAATTTCCGAAAAAATAATAGCTTCAGTGTCTAATAATCCTAAAATTGGACATTTTTTGTCAACATCTTTGGCAAAGAACATTAATTATGCATCTTTGTACATAAATTGCAGTTTAATATTTCAACCAGTTATTTGTTGCGTTCGTTTTTGCTCAGGAAATTCAGCCCTGCCTCCAGTGGTGCGTTTTTTTGTTGCAATCCTAAACTCAACCTTTGGAAGGAGGATGCATTTTAAGAAGTTGTAATATTGGCTTTGGTAAAGTTTGCAACACCCAATTTGATATTTTGTGACACAAGCACACCAAAATAAAAGTACAAAGAAAATAATCCATTTAGTGCAGCCTCTTTTCAACACATTAGTTGACAAATTCATGAGATAAAGTACTGTAAACTTGACTATTTAGTAATACTGTTTTGGCTAAATTGAAAGTTAATCAAAAAAAACTCAGTGGTGTAAGAAGTCTCAAATTTCACACTTACTATTGATTAAAAAACAACAACAATCTTTGATATCTGTGAATCAATTATTTTCATTTTCTTCATTATTGGGCCTGTTTTTTGTAATATTTTGCCTTTTTGAAATTGAATTTTTTCAGTGTCTCTAGTGATGAGAGTTCTGATTTAGCAGTTAATAATAATGCCACTACACAAATAACTGACTTGATTTTTTCCAAGGAACCTAGTCAAACTTCTTAACCAATACTCTTTTTCATCACACTGGATGTATGAGTTGTTCAAATAATAAACAACCTTTATTGCATTGTTGTTGCAGCCTATCACCCTATAGAACCACCAATAGCAGTAATGGATCAAATGATTTTCAAAAGCAAATGAGAGGTACCAGAGAGCTTGGAAAGTGAAGGCAATGGTTGATTTCCAAGTAATGAGTTAGTATCAATCAAAAAGATTACCTAGCTAAGTTTGATGTGAGAATAATCAGAGCAATATTTTGAGGCTAACTAATGGTTTCCCAACATGCCATAACTAATGCGATATCATAGGAAAGAAAACAACTCTGGGAACATTCTTCTGTGATTATTTATTTGATGGTATCAATAATCCAGCTCTTTTTGGATTTTTGATATCGCTAATGTCTCATTCAAATTTACCACAATTTCTTGTTTGATCAATTGTTCAGGATAGAGCTTGCAGAGATGGAAAACAGTATTGTTAACATATTAACACCATTTGTTGTCTAGGGTTGTTTATTCTCTTTCTTTACGGCAATGCAAGAACAAACGTTAGCAGAGGGTTTACTAACGCTGTCTTTCCTCTTTTTGCCGCGAGTTGTCTCATTGTGAAACAAGCAATCCTTATTGCACTAACCACTACACTTCGTTTGCCATGACTTCAATTATACAATCTATACAAAAGTAGGAATTAGAAAACTCGTAAAAGCCTTAACAGGTAATCTTTCAAATCTGTGACTGAGAAAAATACTGAATAATTTGGTAAAAGTGGTTCCATGTATTGTTCAAAATGATAGATGTATGATATGGTAATTTGTAAAGTTCGGAGAAATAACTTGTTTTGTCGTTGAGCAACAAACCTAGAGATTTGAGTGCAAGTAGTTGTCTGATAAGACGTCAAGGTCACGGGAAATAATCATGTTAGTTAGAAAATTCGATCTCGGAATTTGGGCCTGATTCATCGTGAGGGGTTGCGTGAGTGAATATCCTAATAGATCATCTGAGCATAGAAGTTGTAACATATGTAGAAGAGTAAAAATCGAGTTTGTTGTGGCTTTTTACTGCAGCTGAACCTGAAACTGGAATAGTGCACCTCTAGCTGATGGAAAACAGCGCCTCTACAATCAGAAACTATACCCTGGCAGCCGGTCAGCTGACATTCATTCGCTCTGCAAACTAGTCCGCCTGGCTAGCTCTCATAACACTCTCTAGTAGTTGCTTCCTCTATGACCTGAAAGCAAGTGAACTTGAAGAGTTGCTCTTGTAAGGAAAACTAGTTTTGACAATCATCTGGAATTTGCCCCCAATGGCAAAAGAAGTTATTTTTTCGACCTTTAGTAATTTGGAATGTTTTTTAGAGCACATTATATGACATCAATGGTAAAAAAGTAACAAGTGACCTTTATCATTACTTTTGAGAAAAAGTGACTCATTGACATTACTTTTTTGCAGACTTCCTTACTGCTACTGGGAATGGGGTTCCAGCAGTTCAAGATGGAAAAAGGTGTATATTATACTTGATTTTACATTCCTGTAATATTTGATCCACCAAAAAGTTAGACTTGGCGGATCTGGACTTAAACATCCTATATGTTGGAACCACATGTTTAAAGCTTTACCCACTTTCAACTGTTACTGGATCCCTCCTCATCGGTAGCAAATAAGTCATTGCTTTTGAGAAAGAGCTTTTAAAAATTCTTTGAGGAAGCATTTTCACATTTTCTTTCATTCAAAAAAGCAGATAGTAATGGTAATGCAAGAGTTATAAAACCATTCCATTGCAAATACGGGTAGACCTGCAGTATCACGGACCTAGAGGAGGCGTGCACACAAGCCTTCAAGCACACGCTGGAGCGGAGACCACTGTAGCAGAGGCCATGTAGCACTGCTAATGAAAGTTCTTGCATCATTTAATGTTACGTGACTAACCAGTCTGATTGGAATTCATAGGAAATCCTGTATAAAAGTCATGCCATAAAAAGACCGCCAAATTTATGGGCAAGGGTTGAATTTGCAACTGATGATGATCTTATAACTTATTGGGAACAATTGTTTGTCCTTAAGTATTGTGGAGTTTGGCAAATCCATTTTATTCAAAACTGCACCCATAACCAACCAGCCCACAAAGTTCAGCAAGCAGCCTTTTCAGCTTTTACTTTACTTCCTGCTTATTCGACAAATGTCCATTCTAACTTAATAATGAATATGAAGTTATGTTGAAAAAATATGTAGCATCAATATCCTTTTGTGATAAGTAAAACTTAGGGGGCTAGCCAAATTAGGCTATTCATACAAGTCCGACTTTTGCCAGACTCGCCACAGTACTAGCTCATGACCTTGCGGTTGAGTACCCTTTAGCTGCACCTAGAGGGCTAGTCAGAGAAGCGACACTCACGAGATTTCTGAGATTTTTTTGGCTCCCTTGTGGTTGCCTGGTGTGTGCAGTGGGGATCGGCTTTAAACACATTTAGTTACGTGATTCTCAAATCCAAGTTTCGAATTCAGGTAGCCAGTGAGTTGATGGCTTGTTTGTCTGCTTTGGTTGAAACTGAGTAACGCAAGAGAAGTCAATCAGCCCAACACCCTGTTGCCCAACAACCAAAATGTGTTCAAAGCAAAGTCTCAAGTGGCTGGGTTGGAATGACTTTTCTCTGTCAAGCCCTCTAGTAAACTTCAATGTAGAATATATTGGCAATTTAACACCCTGTCCTTGTGCCCTCTGCACAATCTGAGGGATTCCTTGTCTATGGTATTGGATAGAAGGCTCATGCGCACGCCTTCTCTTGGTCTGTGATCAGGGATGAGAAATTATTAAAAGCCATTTTCTACCACCTGGCAGAAATTGGTGGCAGAAAGTGGCAGAAATTGGTCCAAAATAAGTGGCAAAAATGGCCAAAAATAGCCGAAAATAGAATTCTTTGTATGATTCTAAATAATCTTTTCTAGTGTTTATGATTACTTCCGTTAATTTTTAAGCCAACATGTATGTAGTTTTGACACATTGGGATGGGTATTTTGCATCGAATGTGAGATACAACTACTAAACGTCTTGGAGTGTGATAGAGTTTGAATTTTGACACCGGAATCAATTTGAGTCAGGGACGTCATTTGACTTAAACTTTTTATAAAGTCAAAATGACGACAATTGCAGTTAAAAAAGTCATGTCGTACTCAATAACCATTTTGATGACTATTAAAAAACTAATTGTTGTGGCTTGGCCTTGGATACTGCAAGTGGTCTATATATACTGTTATCAATTCAATCAACCGTCAAACAGTATAACTATCAATATTTGAGGAACATTTTCCATTTCAGCCAATGCTATACCAATATGCTTTTTAGCAAAGGACAATTGAAAAACTTATCCAACCCATATGATCCTTCTTGTCTTTAACATCTTTGAGAATCAACATCGGCCATTCTAAACACTGGCGGCCATTTTTGACTACCTTTCAACAGTTTCAGCCACTTTTTGCCACTTTCTTGGGGCAGAAAGTGAATTCGGGTCTTTAAATTTGACCAATCTCGATTTTTTTTCCATCGCTGGATACTGCAGGTCTGCCGCCATGGCAGAAAGTAGCAAAAAATGTCTTGACCTGGTTCACTTGGCCTTGAATATCTGATGAGAGTCCTCGCTCTTGGCTGTAGACGCAGATGAAAAACTTCCTTTTAATAAAAATAAAAGTAGAACTATCTGATGGCGCTGATATATCTTGAAAACGAGAGAAATGTCCGTTTTGACAGATCGGATCTTCAAAATCTGCCCACCAAAAAGTAAATTATAACTAACAGCTGACGTTTAGGTCGATTCTGGACGTAAGGTGGCAGGATGGAAAAAGCCGATGAATGAGTAGATAGATGGTCCGCGGTTTTCACGATCGCCTCTAGCGGACGTTTTTGGGCAGGACATCTAGGCTCCACATCCCCATACCTCTGATCTCTGAGGAGCTGATGAGTCATCCAGGGCTTTCACGCCTTCATCGTCCGTGTCGAGTTGACTATCGATTGACGTCTCACAATGCACTATCAGCCAGATATATAGATTCATATATACATACATAGAGACACGTAGCGGTGGTTCCAAAGCTCGGTGACCAATCTTACCGAGTCTACGGACGTTACATAGAGAATCTAATTAGAAACTACAGGGAAAACTGTCAACATCAAGAAGGCCAGTGTTGTCATTTTGGCAATTTGTTCACGTCTGGCCTTAGCTTGAGGGATCTAAATTAAGACACTGGATTTTTTTGCACGGCGCCCAAACTTTGGGTGACAAGGGCCTGGGGGCGCCTAGGCAGCTGGTTGGCCAGTGGCAAGGGGTGCTTCAGCCGCGGCGATGGAGCAGCTCTCCCTGAGTTACCTTTTATGAAGTAATATCTGGGGTAATCCATCCATGGCCATCGACACTGGGGACTACAAATTGCCAAAATGGCAGCACTGACGTTCGCAAGATGGCTTGATTGTCCGCCGCTCAGGCATCCTGTTCTGCTTCTCTGTGTAACGTTCACAGATCGAGTCATCCCGAGAGTGAAGACTGAATGACGATTCAATCCACTTGGTCCACTTGGGCGACTTGGGCGACACCTGGCGTTTCATTGGATAAACCACGGACTGACGGTCTGACTGACAGGAGGACCCTCTGGTACCCTGGCCACCCTCCACTTTCCTGCCAGGCCCATCTAATCCAGGCTTGGACCCAACCCTCAGGCCCAGCGCCCCCGTCGGCTGGCCAGGCCTCCGCTCACATGCGTCGTCCCCCACTGAGCGGACTTGCGACCTGAAGCCGGACAAGTGTCTCTCGGGCTTTTTTCCTCCAGGAGTTGGACCTCCCCGGCGACCGGCGGCCGCCTCATCCATCATGCCCGAGCTCAAGGCGCTGTACCTGGCCCGGGACCTGTCCCAACTCAATCAGGAGACCGTGCTGAGCCCGGCCTTGATGAAGTCCAAGGCCCAGTCCCTTCTGAACTCGATGAGCCGCTTGAGCCGCGAATGCGAGAGATTTGAGGCCCAGGGCGATCAGGAGCAGGCCTACGTGTTGGCCATGCGGGCCTTTCAGCTCATTACGCTCATTCGTCAAAAGCCCGACTATGTCAAGGACAAGAAGTACTTCGACGGGATGATCGGGCCCACCACCACCCACAAACTGATCCTCAAGTGCGAGAGTCTGTCGCAGGCCCTCAAGGAACGCTACGAGAAACGAAAGGCGCAGACGCGCTTGCCCGATCCCGGACCCCAAATCCAACCGTCCGTGGACCAGGATCCCGATCCGCCCCCGCCCACGGCCCATCCGGACCCTGGGCCGGCCAGCCATCACCGGCCTAGCATTGAAGCCAAGGCGTTGAAGCGACTCATGGATCAGAGGTCCACCGCTTTCCTCTTGTTGGACGTGCGACCTCGGGCCGATTTTGAAGCCACCCACATCAAGCACCCGTACGTGTTGAATGTGCCGGGCGAGGTGTTGGTGCCCGGCGTCACGGCCAGACACGTGGAACGAGGCTTAAGAGTGCAGGACCGACTGGATTGGCCCAAACGGTTGAGCGTGGATCGTTTAATCTTGTTGGATTGGCAGAGCTCCCAAATCGAGGCCAATAGCCCGCTCCAATATCTGCGGGATGCCATGATGCAGTGGGACGAAACCAATCACCGTTATAAGTGTGCTGAGCCCTGGATCTTGGTGGGCGGGCACGAGGCCTTCGCCTTGCATTATCCCATGGCTGTCAGCAATCCCAAGCTAGCGCGGGCCCCCAAACCCGCTCAACGACCCACATTAGCGGGTCTGGGCGACCTGTCCTCTCTGGAGTACCCGGACCTGGACCAGGGGTTCATACAAACCCCGTCTCCAGAGAGGACTCCGTCGTTGATGAGCTCCGCCTCCTCCACTATTCTGGCTTCGGGTGCCGTAACCGTCACTCAGAGCCTTGGGCCCACGCCCGTGATTCCCGATCGACAGGCCAAACCCAAAGCCGTGCATTTCCAGCCCCCCAGTCAGATCGAATCCCTGCCCAATAGCAGCACATCGAGTGTCAGTTCCCTAGACAAAGGATTTCTCATCTCAGATGTGAGTTCGTCCCAACCCCCCTTGATTCCCAGTCGAGCCCTGAAGGCCAAGGTGCTCATTGCCCAGTCCGACCCCCGTCGAACCATGCAAGATGTGCTGGAGGCGGAACAGGATCTGGTCGAGGATTCGATCCAAATCGAGAAAAAATCCTTGGCCTTGGAGAAGGATTGGGAGCTGTTACGGCTCCGACGTGAACGCGAGCACGACGATGTGATGCGATCCGAGTTGCTCAAGAAAGAAGAGGCTCTCCTGGAGCAATTGGAGAAAGTTCATCTCGAGAGCGATGAGCGCGAGCAGGAAAACCGAGAACTGAGGGAACAGCTCAAGGACATGAAAGATCAGATGGACCGACAAGTCCAAAAGAGCCAAGCCTTCGATCGCGAGATGGCCGAACAACGGCAACGCGAACAAATTCGTGCGCGGGAAAGAGAACAGACTGAAATCAAACGAGAGTTGGAAAAGAAGCGACAAGAGCGCCGAGCGGCTGAAGAGCGGCATATACATCAAGAGAAAGAAGAATTGGAGCGACGAGCCCGTGAAGCGGCTGCCAAGCGGAAAGAGGTAGAGCGTGAGCTCGAAGCCAGACGGCTATTACAACAACAACAACAACAACAACAACAACGACGTCAACTGGAGTTGCAGAAGCAAAAGCAAAAACAGCAGGAGCAATCGCAATCGCCCCAAAGGTCGATGCCAAAGAGTGACACCTACAAGATGCCCTTGAAGGACGACTCGGAATCGAGTTTCGGGTCCTTGAACCGGTCTCACTCGTCGCCGAACATTGCCCAGTTGTTGGCCGATGAGGAGGAAGAGGGCCGTTCGTTTGACTTTCCACGGCCGAAAATCGATCGGCTTGCCAAGCCTGGGATGAGTTCCAGTTTCGGTGGAGCGCGAAATTTCCAACCCGTTTGGAAGAGCAATCAAGAAAAAGGCCTCACTGGTCTCAAGAACTTGGGCAATACCTGCTACATGAACAGTGTGCTCCAATGTATGTCAAACTTTCCCATTCTCGCCCAGTTTTTTATGGAGTCAAACTTTCAGAAACAGATCAACAAGAAATCCCGGACCCGTGGTGAGTTTGCCGTCGAGTTCTCCGAGCTCCTCCGTCAGTTATGGAGCGGACAGTGCAAGTCGATCTCTCCCAAGGATCTAAAGAGGACATTCGGCAAACACGTGGAGAGTTTTCAAGGGACCAAGCAGCAAGATGCTCATGAGTTTCTGACCAAACTAGTGGAGTCACTTCACGATGATTTGAATGAGATCCAAGTGAACATGAAGCTCCCCGAGATCGATTACGATCAAATGGGTGAAATCTCCGGCGCTCGCAAAGCGTGGGAGCTGGCCAAGAAAATCGACAAGTCCTTCATTCATGAGCTCTTCTATGGACAGATGAAATCCTCGCTAAAGTGTCTCTCGTGTGGTTTCGAGTCGCCAAAGTATGAGACCTTCTTCCAATTGTCTCTTAATCTCCCCTTGGACAGTTCCAAATGCACTGTTCGAGACTGCTTGGAGCGCTATCTTGAGCCCGAGAGTGTCGAATGGGCGTGTCCCAAGTGCAAGCGCAGTGGCATGAACCACAAAAAACTCGATATCATTAAGTTCCCGCTCATTCTCATCATACATTTGTCGCGGTTCTTCCACGATGAGTACGGATTCTCGGGCAAGAAGCAGAATCGAGTGGAATTCGAAATCAATGGCTTCAGTGTTGGCCAATATGCGCGAGCTTGTGGAGGCAAAGAGAACCGCTACATGGATTATCAATTACAAGGGGTTTGCAACCACTTTGGTACATTGGAAGGGGGACACTACACGGCGTATTGCTTCTCGCAGGCCTACAACAGTTGGTTCAAGTATGACGACCACGAGGTCACGTCTATGAGCGTGTCCAATGTGAAGAGCCCGGCCGCTTATATGCTTTTCTACGCGGCCAATATTTAGAGACTCTGCCCACCAAATGAAGAACCTGTGATGTTTTAGTTGGTTAATGCGCCGCATTCACCCGCCGCCCCTCTAGATGGGCTCTTACCCGAACACCCCCTATTCTTGTATCTGTAGAAATTACACACTTTTATCAAGTTGAAAGTAATATATCATGATATTCGACATTTCTTTACCAGGAAAAAAATGTGCTTCAATTAAATCGTTACTATAATACCGTCTCCTCGTTTTCTCTTCATTCAGACATGGACGACTCGGACGACGAGTTTGATGACTTGGCATGGGCCAAGAAAGATTTCCAGCGGATCCACTCTGAACGGTTCAAGGTGTGCTGCTATTTGAGTTTACCATTGTAGCCCCATGGTTAGATAGTTGAAGAAACTGTGACTTTATTCTTTAAAGGCGGGATTCCGCGAAGCGGCGGGGATCGAGGACAGCCAGGAAGCTTCCGAGGCTCTTCAAGAAGCTTTTGACGCTGGATATCAGGTGGGATTTGAAGTTGCCAAGCAGCTCTCGCTTCTCCACACCAAGTTAGGCATGTCCTTGGGACTGCATGAGACTGGAGTGAAGAAGCTATCCCAGGAAGAAGTCGAAAAATTCGAGAGTGAATACAAATCCATTAAGTTACGCTACACCTTGCTGTGCGAAAAAGAGAAATCGTCGGATCCCTTGGGCTCATATCTCAACGACCCCAATCTACCGGACGAACTGGATGCCATGGTCAATCGAATACGGCGACAAGTATCTCAAGAATTTCAATGTGACCTGACTGTGACTCGATCGTAACAATGTTCGTTCTCTATTCGTGATTGGAGGTGAAGGGGCACTTATTATTTCATATATAATGTCATTAACGATGGGTTTTCGAGGCATGCCTTCCACTTATTACTAAATCGTGCCATAGCTGCTCCGTCCACGATCCGGTGATCCGCTGACCAACTGATGCACATGATGTGGGCCGGAATCACCTCCCCTTGGGCGTTAAACCGAGGGAGAACCTGGATTTTGCCAATAGCACCAATGGCCACTTGTGGCGGGTTAATCACCGGGATGGCGTACGTGCCTCCAATGCTGCCGATATTTGACAATGTGAAAGTGCCGCCCTTGAGGTCCTCGGACCCCAATTTACCCGCCGAGGCGAGTTCCTGAAGTCGAAGCAATTCACCGGCCACCTCCAGCAAAGTGAGGTCTTGGACTTTTTTGATGTTAGGCACGATCAGGCCCATGGGTGTGTCCATGGCCACGGCAATGTTGTGGGAGAGGTTTTGAATAATAGTGCTGTTCTCCACATCCACACTGGCATTGAGGTTCGGGTAGTCGTGCAAGGCCAACGAGGCGGCCTTGATCATAAATGGCATGAAGGACAACTTCTGGAGCAAGGGGTCGCGGCTTCGCTTGAGCTCTTGGCGGAGATTCACGAGGGCGCTCATATCGATCTCATCTTTGTAACCGAAATGCGGGACCTCGAGGGCTTGAGTCATGGCCTTCGTCATGGCCTTAGTAATCACGTCCATAGGTCGAGTGACTTTCTCATCGGCTCCCACGACTCTTCTGGGAGTGGGTGGTGCCATGGGTGGGGTGGGTTTAGTGGCGGGAGTAGAGGTAGGTTGAGGAGGCGTCGATCGAACGGAAGACACGGGACTCGCGGGAACTGGCGGGGGAGTGGGCGGGCCTTCCTCCATGAACCTAATCACGTCCTCTTTCAAGACCCGACCAGCTTTACCCGTGCCCGCGATGTCGGCCAAATTCAAGCTGTGCTCGGATGCTATTCGGCGTACAGCGGGGGTGGCGAGGACGCGTGTCTCCGGCTTGACGAGCGTCTCACGTTCGCCCATATGAATGGCCTCGGTCTCTTGGACCTCGGTTTGGGAGCCCAACTCTTCACCCGGCGGTCCATCAACCTCGATATCCACCAATGGGTCACCGGTCTGTGCCACACCATCCACATCGTGGTAGAGCTTCCTAATGACGCCATCAAACCGGGACGTGATCGTGACTGATGCCTTGTCCGACTGAACTTCGCAAATCTGGAAACAAACGGATCCACTCAAAATTGATCGGTAGCCAAAAGAATTCATACTCGTATTTATGCTGATACTATCGAATGCTGTGGGCATTTAGATTCAACGCAGGAGGAGGTGCCCGCTAAAGGCCCAGTGAACCAGCCGTCTTGTGACTGAAAAAAATCCTATCTAAATGATGAGAATGAATTTTGATTTCAATCCCGCCAAACTTAAATCGTACAACGCAGTATAACGACAGGAAAATATGTTAAATCCTTAAAGTTTACTTCGCTCTCCACAAAACATATCGACTCTACAGATTATGGGCATTGAATTGATTTGTATTTTAGTGCCGTATACTACGTATCTTGAGTGAAAATTAGATTAGTGCCGCAGCATTGAATGTCAGGATATTTAGGATTAGACGATAGAATGCGACTCCATCAAAAACCGGAGGATATTATATCCAAAATCTGTCAATCAGTGCCCATGACATTTCAAGATCAAATTCGATTTTTGAACGGATTTACTGGTACATGATTGGAATCTCATACATAAAAAAATCCCGTTCCTAGCCGCGTCTAATTAGACAAGATATCGAACCGCATAACCTTAAAGCTGTCCAATTGGGAAGAAAATTGACTCTTCGAGTCACGGTCTGCCCGCCCGCACCTGATCGAATTGAGCCACCGTGTCGCCCGGTTGGACGAACCATTCCTTGATGGTGACCTCCTTGATGCCTTCCCCGATATCCGACAAATGAAACTGCACCACATCCAAATGCGGCCCGCTCGTATGCAGCCATGACCGCCCCCAAGTGGCAGACACCGGACTAACTCGTTTCAGCGCGCCCACAGAACCCCCAAGAGTGAGCGTGCCCCGCCCAAGGGGACGCGCGAGCGCGGGACGGGCATTCGCCGTGAATGAACGAGTCCCGCCACGCCACCAAGAGCCCGACCAACCTCTCAGATGGCAGAGCTTGCTCATGATGGACCCTGTTCCGCCGCCGCCTCCTCCTTAGCCCGAGCTCAACCAGGACCCTCCACCGATGATCGGATCCACTCACCACGACGTGGATAGCGGAGAGTGAGAAGTAAGGGGGCGGACAACGGGTGCGAGGGCTGGGTCGACTGGCGAGTGTAGTAGGAATAGGACCCTCTGTCTGTTTGAAGTAATCCTCGGCAGGATGCAGGATCGAGCCAGATGATGATGTATTTGTGTATCTGTGTATGTATGTATGTTTGTGTGTGTGAAATGTGTAGTGTGAATGCAGCTGAATGGGACGTGGGCACAGCTGTAAAATGTTGACGTCAAACAGGGTTGCACAAGATTGAGGAGAGGGACGGATGGAACAAAAGATGGACCCGTCCCAGGGAATGATCACACTCAAAGGGGAAGGAAGTGATATAACGATGACGCTCCGAAAACGGAATGTCTCTTCAAATTACCATTACCGTATAGATTTATAATGTTGGTAGTGTGCAACATAGATGGGCCAAAAGTCGTAAAGAAATGTCTTAAAATATATTCCGCTCAAACTCTTTTTAACCATATCGCACATTGATTTCTTTAGAAATGAAATAGCAAATGTATATCATTGTTTTTTCCTCACTTCAGTTATTTTTGCAGTTCTTTTAAAGATGCTTGATTCCAAATGATATGGAACTTGAATTTTGTATGATTCAAAATAACAAAAAAATGGAAAAAGGATTTATTAACAAGTCCCCCTTTGCAAGACTTTGCTCAGGATCATTAACTGCCATGCTTTTTTTAGTTGTTTCTTTTAAAAGCTAATTAGTTTTGGCTTTTTTGGGCCTGTTTGATGAAAAGACATTTTTAATGGATTTGACTCACCTTGAACATTTCCTGGTTTGTGCATTTTTTTCAGATTGATTGGATGATTCTATAAATATTGTCAGCTTGATGCCAATGAATTCAATTCCATTAGTTACGTAACATTAGCTGTGTCCAGAGGTTAGAACATATTTTTGAGGTTGCTCTCTTTGTTAACAAAAAAAAGTTTCATTTCATTTAGTTGTGGTAAAATTGTTCATCTAACATTGCATTTTGAAAAAAAAATTTAAACCCTTCACATACGTGAACTTACTTCAAAGTCCATAAAAACTTATTTCTTACCTTGTGTGTTACTAACAATTTCCTAAAGTTAAAATTGGATTTTCAAAATATTGGGAAAAGTTTTTGTATGCAATTTTTTTCACTTTTGACTTGGCCTTTATTACCTTCATTGGGTTCAGATAGTGGTCAGGAACATCCAAAAAAGATATTCTTCCCTACGTCAATGTCCCAAAACATAAATTTTAAATTGAATACCAACAGCATTTGAAGATTTTCTTTCATGCAGGGAAAGTAAAAGGCAAAAAGAAATCATATTAAGGGACTCACATGGTTTTAAATTTTGGAACAAAAAATCTTTTTTGACTAAAAGATATGTATTTCATATGTACAATATGTAAAAGTTTTACAATAAAATATTTGGTTGATTTGGTTCAGGTGACAGCTGAAACTATGGATCTAGAGGACAGCTCAGCTCAACCAAGAGGAACACTCAAACCAACCAATCAACTGAATCAAATAAAAAAGGCAAATTATTCCATACCTATTTAGATATAAATCAAGTGTGGAAAACAAGTTGGAAACATATTGCTTGATCTTACTTTATGCTTGAAATAATATTGATCTTTGCTGTAAGACACATAGTTACTCTTCTTTAATATACATTAGCTTTTGTTTCAATCCAGGACAAGACTATTTGAGTTTTGAATGGCTCATCTTTTTTTCTAATCCTATAATCATTAGGCACAATACTCAATTTGTCCTGTAAATATGAATTTATTCTACATAAACGTTTAGTTTCTAAGTTTGTTATTAGTGCATTAAGTCAAGCTGTCTGCTGGGTTGTGCTGTCATATGTGCAGAGTTGTCCTAGAACCCCTTACTTACTATGTAAAAATATCTATGAATAAACCATATTTACTATTATTCAGCAAGTGGCCCCTTCTTTCTTTGGATTTACTCATTTCATGTTTTGATCAATTGATCATCAATCTAAATGAATATTTGTTTATTCTGCTCTTGCTATGGCAATTGATTTCTAATTAGTTAAATAAAAATCTTGCATCTTTTCAACCAAGAAAACTTTGCTTGGTTTTATTCTTAGTTTTAGTACTATTGTACCTGGTCAAGCTGTCTATTGAGTTGAGTTGTAATCTAACTTGAGTTGTTCAGTTGTTATTGGATTTCCTGTTTTCAGGTCTCACTGATTTGGTATTTCATTGCAATTTGTTATGTTACTTGATTCTCATGCAATCAAATTGATATTACTTACAGCTTTTCTATGTTGAATTTATGCAAGATCAAATAAATCCTGAGGAAAAAGTTCCAAAGTGTAACTGAGCATCACACATTTCTTGACTAAAATAGAAACCACTAACTGTGGGTGGTGTAAATCCAAAGTCAGCATAACATCACCCATGCTTCAGAGCAAAGAAATTTGAGTTGGACGAATGTGATAGATTGCTATATTCAATCTTGTTATGGTCATCATTGGTTTCTACATTTGTTTTTTGTTGGCCACAGGCTGAAGTCCCCACTTGTCATAAAAAACCTTGAAAATGAAAGTTGTCATACCTTTAGCCATTTCTATTGCCTCTATTGGCATCATGCTTGAAATGACTTCTCCACAACACAACCAACACACCCTCCAGTTATCCATGCCCACCTATGGCCACATGCACCGTAACACCAAAATGTACTATGACAGGATTTCAAACTTGATAGGGAAATCGTTATAACGAACAGAATGTATCTGTCTCAGTCTGGGGCGATCTCACCCATGATTCCACACCAATCTTGGCCTCATCCTACTGGTTGACTTGATAACCAGCTCCGAACCATCCCGGTATTGGCATCCCTGAGGTTTGGAGACCATTGGATCAACTAGTTGAACGGGGGTGACCTTCTGCCAATTAGTTCTACGTTAAATTGAGATCCCAGGACAATCACCCGCCCCTGCCTGCACCATGGGACAGGAACAAGCTTCGATTCCGGCCCAAGAGTTGCGTGCCTTCTTCCACGAGTGTGATACCTACCGGACTGGACAAGTTCACGCCCAAGATTTGGTGCGCACCATTCAAGGCTACGCCCAGACGTCGCAAATTGACAAATGGGCCTTGGAGGATCTCAGCTTGGGCTTGGACCCGCAGCGGGACAATGCCTTCATTGATTGCGCCACCTTCATCGCCATCACGCAAGCTTGGGCTCTCAAAGTCAGGCAAGATCAGGTGATGATGGAGAACTGGAGAACTGTTAATTGCAATTGCCAGGTAGATCTCGCGAATTAGTTGGCTAGTCATGGACTCGAATGTGTGAGATAATATTATTGAACTTTGAGGATCATTTTGATCGTTTTAGGTTAAGTTTTAGGGATCGGCAAAGAGTTGGTAGAGAATAATGTTGCCACGAATACTACATAGAACTATCCCATAGCCAGCTATTTTTGCCGTCTCTGGGTTGATGGACCTGAGAGTTAGGAGCCTACTAGAACACCAGTGTTGTTCTAGTGTTATTCATCGTTAATGGAGTCAAATAGAATGAAGACTGCATGTTTAGATCGTTTGCAGATCGACCAAGACCAGGAAAATGATCCCGCCCACCAATCTTCCTTCGGATTACTAAATCAGTCGGATTTTGCTGGGTCCTCGGAGAGCGATGGTCCCTTGGCTCTGTGCTCCTCCAAAATCGACCCGAATATGACCGAATTGAGCGGGGAAATTCAAGTGTTGAAACGAGCTCTCCAGAAGCTCTCGGATGAGAAGACCTCATTGCAACGCCAATATTCCACCTCTGACGACTTGTGTAGCCAACTTCAGACCGAGAATCAGACCTTGAAGGCCCGCCTGGAAGCCACTCTGGCCAGTTTAGACGTGGCCAGCAAGTATCAGCTGGAATACGAGGAACTCAAAAGTCTCTCCATGGCCAAGGAAGAGAGATGTTCTGATCTGAGGGGACTCTTGGAGAGCAATCACGACAAGATCCGCGATCTATTACAAGAGAATCATCGACTTCAAACGGAGTTGGGAGGCGCTCAAGATGCCTTGACGCTGGCTCGCAAAAACACCAATGACGCCGTTGGTGTGACGGAGAAACTGAAACACGAAGCCGAAGTGCTTCGGGAGACCAACCAGGAGAAAACTCAAGAGTTGGACAAGCTCCGCAATCTCCTTCTAGCGTGCGAAAGGAAAGTCATGAAGGCCATGGAAGAAACTGAGATCAAGACCGCTGAAATCGAGAGCTTACGAGCGAGTCTGAGTAAGATGGATGATGAACTCCGAAGAGCCACATTGGAAGGAGTGAGTGCTAAGATCGCCGAAAGTCCGGAAGTTGATGCCGACTCGGTTTTCGAGGGTGGAGTGACTGACGATGGATTGTGGTATCACATCAATCGGAGGTCCATCGGACCCAAGTTTTTCTCTACCCCTTTTGAAAAGCGACTCGTCTCCATGCCCAGAGAATCCATTGGAGACGAGATCAAAGAAATGGGCGTTGGCGGAAAGTCGCCGTTTTGTGAAAAACCCTCCGACGACGAAGACACCCAAGAAACACGGGCATTGACTCACATCACCGTCGAAAGAGGCTCCACCCCAGTTTGTCAAGACCCTTGGCAATACCTCTTACCTATTGCCATCCTTGTCCTTGGCACACTTGTCATAGTGATTCTCTTCGGAAAAGTCAAGCTCGATCATTTGGATTACTATCCAATTTTGTGGCCAAGTGCTTTTCCCGAACCCTTCACAATTTTCGAATTGTCTCGTTCCACCATGATAGCTTATTAGGCGTCTGCCATAACCTAAAATTGACCGGCATTATTTACCCTCTGCCCATTGAAAGATGAAATTAAGATGTCTTCTTAGAATAATTCTTTTTCTCCTTGTTGTGCAGAGGTTGTCACGACGGTAATCTGTCAAAAGATGTTCCTGAATGAGGTCATCATGGAGGCTGTAAGCACGGAAAGGAATTCATTAGCAACGCCTTCAGTGCCAATGCATTTGCCCTTTAGGGTAGCGTCGCTGAGAAAAAAAGATGAAACGAAAATTTGCTAGAGAGAAGTGTATGAGAGAAAATCGTCATTGTCTTTCTAATATATTTCATGTAGAGAATCGCCTTTTAGTTGGACATGTAATAGAATTTCAACTGGAACTCGAGACGCCGCCCCAAGAATGTCACTTAAATACAGGGAGCGATGGAATGGAAGAATTAGAAGTCGTTGGCCGACGGGTATTCAGGGCATTACTAAAAGGATTTTTTGGCACAAGCCTCTGTCCTCTCATCTCGGAAACTCGTGACACTTCTATTAGAATACACTTTGGGGATGGTGGATGTTTTGAGTATAATGACATGAGGCCTAATATTTTTGTTATTTTTAAACCATTGAAAAAAGCATGCACAATAAATTTTAGCCATCACTTTTTGAGTTTTTCAAAATAATTTTGAAAATATCGATATCAAATCGACAGTTTATTTTGAGACCTTGACTCAAATAATGCAAGGTGCGTGTCCCATCGCCAATCTTAGAGACACATTCGAAAACCTCAGAGAATGATGTCATGGTTTTGAGCCAATCCGTAATCACCAAAACCAAGAAAGTCGTCCTCCAGACACACGCGTTAGTTGAGTCTTAACTAATCAATCTACTTCTAGCATAATCATGATTCAATACTTTTTCATCAAAATTCGAAGGTAATAAGCTCTAGGCATCCGCCCTTATTTCTTTAATTTCATTTTCCTGTTCATCTGTATGTACTCGTGTGCTTGCCATTGTTCTTCGACAATCTGGCCTACACGATATTGAGGCGCAACGTGACGTTTTCGCTCAAAGCAGGGAAGATTAAAATGCTCCTCTCATTTTGGATGGCAAAGGCAATGAGAGAAGTGTAAGACAGCACAGGTGACTACTCAGTGAGTGAAGAGAAAGGCGGGTCCAAGCTTCATAGGGAAGAACCGAGGAGGACACCCGTCAGGCTCCTCAGGTCGGAAGCTTTTTAGGCTTTTTCTTTCGAGAAAGGAAATTATCTGCTCATTGCGTCGTTCCCCTCGAGATGAGTGGAAAGAGTTCACCCTCAATCCCTTGAGCAACCCCGTCGTATGTAGGCAGTAGTTTAGGACCTGGGTCGTAGGTCGGACGCCCGTGATTGTCGTCTAGAATGAATTAACAAAGTACCGCAGTCAAAGGGACAAGATCAAACAATATGAGCACCGATAGTTGCTTTTTCTGTTGGACCACAGACGATCTAACACCTTGCGAATTGTGCTCGACAGTGTCCTCTTGTTCCACACATTTCGAGTTGCATCGATCCAAGGGGTCGAAAACGTGTCTTCCCTTTCGCGTTCAAACCTCGGCAATCGTGGGTCGATTTTTGATCGCGTCACGGGATATCAAGGAAGGCGATCTCGTTATCTTCGACGAGGCACTTGTTCTAGCTCCAGAGGATGGATCCGTGTGTTATGTATGTTTGACCAATCTTCAGGATAAAGAAACGCCGACGGTCTGCTCCGAATGCTCGGTCCCACTTTGTGGGGAATCGTGTCAAACTGGGGCGAATCATGTGGATGAATGTGTATACTTGAGCCGGTTATCCCTAACTCCGGATCAGGCCAAGCGGCAATTCTTGTGCTCTTGTATCGGAGTTCTTCGAATATTGTTGGCCAAGAAAAAGTCGTTGGTTGCATCAGAAATAGTTGCCAATTTGATGGGACACGAAGAGACAAGGTAATGCGTAATGACTGATAGATCTTCGTACTTTATGGGTAAAATTTTTGATGTGCTATCACGTTTACTTTTAGAAGAGAAGATCGCTTGCAAGCCGAGTTGCTGAGAGGCATTGAATGTCTCATCAGAGACAAGTGCGGCTTGGATTGGGTGACTTCAGACGAATTGGCCCATGCCTACGGGGTTCTGCAAACCAACGCCATTGGGTATAGAGATGCCAATGCTTACGCATTTTACCCAACGATTTCATTGATGTCCCATTCTTGCTATCCCAACCTTGATCGACTCACTCAATTTGGAGACAAGTTTGGCTTTCGGGCGCAGAGACACATTTTAAGTGGAGAAGAGTTGACCATTCGTTATACTCGAACTTTGGAACACCGACTGGCTTTGAGGAGCACTCTGAAGACCAAGTGGCACTTTGATTGCTCCTGTCAAAGATGCCAAGATCCCACAGATCTGGGAAGTTACATCTCAAGTCCATTGTGCAAAACTTGCCACAAGCCCCTAGTCCCGAAAGTGCCACTCGATCTTCACTCCTCATGGAATTGTTTGGAGCAGGATTGTCCAGATGTGTCCGAAGAATACATAATCAAATTGGACAAGATTGCCCGGGATATCATAGCCCAAGTGGACACTAGGGACTCGAAACAATTGAAACTGGCACTAGCCACTTTGAACAAGGCCTTCCACCACAACTATCACCAAACAGTGAAGCTAAAATTTGATTTCATCATGAATGGATCGCGTAGTCAATCTTTAGAGGACTTGCAGTTAGTCGATGAACTCAGTCATGATGTTATCAGTGTGCTTGATCATGTTGATAAAGGCAACACTCGTCTTTTACAAAACATAAAGTGCAACATGGCCAGAACCAAGGTAAAACTGTTATCGGAATTAAGAGCACAGGGCAAAATAACCCAAAAAGAGTGTTTAGTCCAAACCAAATTGGCCATAGCCCTCAGTAAATGAGACTTCATCCTTGTTGTATTCTAGATCCAGATGCATTAACACGAGTAAATTTCAGTTCATTCAAAACAGTTTTTGGATCTTTCTTTTCTTACAAATGTGGTCAAGTTGATCTTTTACCAAAGAATAATTCGGTTCTAAGACGATGACTTGAGTTTGAACAACTACCAAATCTTAAGCACTCCGAACTCGTTAAATCCGGCAGAGTGGCCACCATTTCTCACCACAAATGAGGCTCCGTTATAGTGGATCCGCCTCTCTTTGGATTTAACAAAAACATGGGCCTCTTTGCCCATCGATCCAGTTACGTAAAGGAACGAGCTTTGAAATCTAACCGTCCCGTTATTGGGAGAGGTTCGGAGGTCGAACACCTCCAACCCGTTTTTGCGCTCAACACTAAAGATTAAAAAAATGAATGACCTGTATTGAAATCATCAACATATGTAATTTATCCTTAGCTTTGAACCAGATCTGTAATTTACCTGACGTATCCATCACGTGTTTGCTTGATAAGAACACCGTTGATCTTCAAAAAGTCGTTTCCTTCATCGTCAACCCAGTGGCGGGATTTGTTCAACGCAACCAAGCAATCGTTCACAACATCTGGCTTGCTTTGAAAAGAAGCATACCACGACCTCGTTAGAACACCTACAACAGAAAGAACAAGCTCGTGACGAGTCCAATTGACATCATTTGCTAACAAATGACAGCTTCCACAGTCAGTTACCATTCGTGATGTCCGTGCTATGGAGGTCATGAAAGGTGTCCGTGGTGGTCCGGGCCCCAGCCGCATCAAGTAGATAGATCATTGAGCAATTATCTGCCGTGAAGCTGACCCCTCTGGGCCAGATTTTGGCGTTTTTCACGGACACCTCATTCACGGTTTCAATCTCGATCCTAGTGTTGTATTGTAGTATCCTGCCGTAAGGATGCACCATGGCCATTTGAGTTCCACACGAACTCAAAGCCAAGGAGACATTTTGCTTGGTGTTCACCACTTCAACACCTTGATTGGAGGTGATGCTCAAATGAATTCCGTGGCGAAGTCGGACAGAGATGTATCCTGACTTTTCCACACATCCCTTCAGATCGTCATCCTGAAAATTGGAGTAGATATAATGTCCCAGTAATGATCATTGGGCGGCATGTACAAATTGTTACCAAAAAAATTATTTGTTTATTATATCAATTTGAGTAAGTGGTCATGATTGCAGTATATGTGAGCCTAAATGTGGGCACCAGAAACATCTTATTTATTAGCTGGACGACAAGTTTCAATGATGAAAGACTTAGAAGGATTAAATATGTTGCGTAATATATATCTTGGCCTATAAACTCGGAGATGAAAGCGAAAATTGAACAATGACTTCAAATTCAGGTCTTTCAAATATATTTCTCTAAATGCACGGTATGCACAAGAACTCTAACTGCAATCAATTGCCGAGGATTGGTGGTTATATTTCTACTCTTAGCCGCATATTTTTACTCTGCTTACCGATCAAATAACATGAAGACAATATAACAAAACAAAGGACATCATAACCAAAAGCAAAGACGTTTTAAAGAAAGGACTCTTCAGCCTCAATAATATTGCCATCTCAAGTGTTTCACATTGGTGTCAATAAAGAACTATCATCCGTGGTTGAGACCATTCCTTCTTATTAATAGATTTCAGCTTTCTTACCTTTAAACATTAACCTCAAAAATAATTGATGATGCATCTTAATGTAAGAAAATCACTTCTTCCAAATCATACTGAATACCTCATCTAAACTCCACCAAGGCGATGTTGAAGGCGATTCCACTTGTGAGGTGGGTGGAGCCTCCTCATGATAAACCGATCCATGGTCCTAAATGTGTGCAAAAATATAATCTCGGCCCAATCCAATAGGCCAAATCACCTTACGTAAGTCGAATGACGCCCCCAATAGTCCAGAGTGGACCCTTGATACGAAAAATTCATGAGTGATCCAAGATCGACGTGGATTAGGACGGATTTGGATGGACGGAAATTTTTCGTTCCTCTCACTACTCTACTTTTTCCCGGGATTCTTGAAAAAAAACGGTGTTGTAGCGAGAGAAGGAAAATTCCCGTTGGACGCCGCCGAAAGAAGGGGCCGACAATGGCGGGAGATTCAATTATGAGCGGGACCATGAGATCCTTTGAAAACATTTGTCTTTGGATAATCTTTTCTTTCGGAAATTCGGGATGAGACCTAGATTGAATGTAGGTAGGTGGGTCATCGTGAGAATTGTGTCGACTTAAAAAAAGAAGGGCGCGTAATGAAGATCATAAATTCTGGTTATCTCAAAGGGCATGGTTATGTAATTAGAGTTTCGCGCTTCAGATCTGTACTTTCCGAGCTGATGATTATGTGTTTGTTCATTGCCAGGCTAGGGCTTTGTTCATGGAGCTTGATAAAATCCTTGATAGACCAGGAAAAAGACACATCGAAAACTGGCCTCTAAATTCATTTTATTTGGCTAAGCAACAAAAAAGTTGACGTCATTGCTTGCGGGTTAGGTTGGTTGGTTGGTTGGTTGTAGTGTTGGCAGAAACCCCTCTCACTTTTGTTCGAACTCTGCACATTTGCACTCGCAACATTAACAAAGATGCGTTTTGGCTCGGCGGGAAACAGGTATTCTCCAACCATCCTCCACTGAGGCTATTATTACATAACTTGTCCTTGAACACCAATCGCCCTTCCACCAAAATGGCGTACTCATGAACGGCGAGCAAGTGCACAACTGCACTCCACGGATATTGTTGCTGGCGTTGGTGCACTTGCAACTGCAAATCTGCAAGTGCAACCAAAGTACGACGAACGACGTTCTTGGTTTTTTGGCGGATGCATGCATGCAGCCAAACGTCAAAATGGCACATCACTGCCGCCTACTGGACGTCAAAGTGTGGCTGTTTAAAACCATTCCGATGCCATCCTCACAATCGATCGAGCCTTGCAAATTTCAGTCGCTCGCATGCATTGCAAGGGGACAGATCACCATTGGACAATATCCTAATCTGCCTTCTCTCCATCCTCCTTCAGATCAGATCATTGGGACGGAAGGACTTGGTTGTTCTGTCCGCCAACTACTCACTTACTGAAGGTAACTCCACCTCCGTTGGCGAATTATTCATACAGTGCCAGTGGTGCTGAAGTTACCAATCAGTATTTACCAGAGTACAAAGCAACGCCTCTTACATCTTCTCGGACCCGATCAAGTCGCACTTAATTCGTTGGAATCGTTTCCGGAATGATCTTAGCGGTACGTACACGTTGAACTGGTAAATCCTTGCAATATTTGCACCGTCTCATCAATCTCGAAATACATTTATGTCATTATCAAAGTTGGCATTTTGAATACATTATTGCAATGAGTGGTCACATTAATTGGGAAGGTGGTAAACACAGGATGTTCATGAATATGGAGAGCCACATAGTTATGAATTGACCCGGAGGACGGCTTTCGGTTCCGGGGGCTTGGCAAATTTCCGAGACGTTACAAGTATGCACCGTCCAATATGGCAGATTCAGCATTGGATGCAGTTCTTGCGTCATGAGGGCGTGAAAGGTTTCCTCTTTGAGCGAGAACAAGTCTTGGATCTCGCTCGAAGACAGTGGTTGGCCACTCAGGTAGGCGGGTTTGAACATCAGGACGGGACTTTGGTACGAGGGCGAGTACAGAAGATGCAAGTCCAAATTGACGTTCTTCAATAAACTGGTTCGCCTTAACCCACAAATGAGTCCCGAGGCATCAAATGCTTGCACATGCCAGTTTGAGTTGGATGCGACGAACGCCTCGGCCTCGGTCATAAATTCCTCATATGACATTAACATTGGATTTTTTGAAGGCTTGTTCCCGATTCTGAAATATCTCTGTTGTCAGAAAGGTACAGAGACAGAGAGAGAAAATTAATTTTGGAAATGTGCGAAAATTGCAGCTGAATTTTTCTCTCATGATTTAATTTTATTGTCCATACTGTTGGCAAAAAATCTAACTTTTTCTCGAATTCGAATTCCACTAGATTTTGATATTCACCCAGACTATCATGGAAATGAGCTTCCTTTTAAAATTAATGTAGTCTATAAAAGCAACCAACACATACCTTTCCATTTGTTGAATAAGATTTGTAACTGTCGAAAAATCTAGCATTTTCCAAGCGTATTACAAGGTTTGCACACACCATGGCTGATGAACCTCGTAGTTGATTCAATCAAAATGTTTTTAATCTTGTTTTCAGAGCTATTGCAAACCTAACATAAATAGAGCGGACCGGGTCAACTTGGAAACATGCTACAATCTACGGGCCAAGGCTGTCCAAGAAAAACTGCAGTCATGAACTCTGCGATTAGAAATGACAACGGGGATTTGCATTCACATCGGAACAAAAGCAAATTACTTTTTTTCTCGGCCAAAAAAGGCGCAATATATCTTAAATATTTTTTTCGTTAAAAAAACCTACTATTTCGTTCCCGACTTCTAAAAAATCTTCATCTTCCTGCCAATTTTGCCGATTTTTAAGTAAAAAAACTGTTAACTTTTGCTCTAAAAAAACAGCGAACAGCACAACTTACATCACGATCATGTCAAAGGCTATCTGGGATGAATGTCTACTTCATAATCACTTCTTTTTGAAAGATGGCTTTTAATCAAAGAAACCATATCAGACTTCAAATTGAAAAAAAAAACAATAGCAAAATGTCAAACAATGCATCAGGTAGGAACTTACTTTTGGGGTGAGACGTATGTTAATTGTGTTCATAACACGTTGTCTTATTGCCCCTTCGAGGGCTCTTTTCATCCATGATTTGCCTAAAAGCTAACTCTACATCTTCCACCGGTGTTGTTAGTTCAAGAAGCCCCCTATTTAGGGTGGCCGAGGTTGATCCTTTAACTTTCTGCTACACTGTAGAGAGTTGAGAAATATCCGTTTTGAGATCTTTGAAATCCCTGGGCAAGCTAGTGAACTCTTTGGACAAATATTTCGAGAAACTAGTGAAGTCTTTGGAAAAACCTTCGGACAAATTGCTAAAATCTTTG
>NC_081447.1:13714672-13714800 GCF_007210705.1 Tigriopus californicus
ATCGGACCGGGTCAACTTGGAAACATGCTACAATCTACGGGCCAAGGCTGTCCAAGAAAAACTGCAGTCATGAACTCTGCGATTAGAAATGACAACGGGGATTTGCATTCACATCGGAACAAAAGCAA
>NC_081447.1:13714833-13717154 GCF_007210705.1 Tigriopus californicus
GTTCCATTGGGAGCGGTGAGCGTTCAAGGAATCCATCGATTACTGCCATGGTGGCCAAACGGTTTTGACTTAAAAAAGAAAGATCGACAACCGAGAGTGTCCTCTGGTGATGGGAACGATGCCTCCTCCCAAGTACTGATATGCTCAAATTGGCAATTGCTTTGCTTGTTTGCTTCTTTGATTGAAATTTTAGGATATTTGTTTGTTTTCAAATATTTGATCCAATTTCAGATCAGTTCAGTGTTGCCCAGCTGACCTGACTTCAAAAAATGAGCTAGTTATGCTGATATTTTATAATTTGGTAGTCCTTCAGTCATACTTGCATTCAAAACTTGTGTTTTGAGTCTCTATCAACTTATGAAAAGGTGAACCAGGATAAAGGAGCTATTTTTAATCTGTAGCTTATTACATCAAGTACTTGGTATGCTTTTATGGCAAGCCTTACTTTCAGGGCGACCAAGTGCTCTGGAACACTAAAATACTCTTAAGTGTGTTTTGCTACATTATAATGTTTAGTTCACATAAATGAGCCTTGGTAAGAAAAGAAAAAGAGGAGTATAATCAAATTTGATACAGCTGTTGTACCCTGTGTCAAATTGCAAAGACAAACAAAGTCTGATACACGCCTCAAACAGAAAGTTGAAGGCAAACTGATTTGAAAATATTGAGGACAGCTTATATCTTTGTGACATGAGGCACTTGTCCAGGACCCGTCCAGTATTGCTATGAAAATGCGTCAGGTTGGCCATTTTCTAGGATGCAGTCTCGCCATAATATGACATGACTCCACCATAATAGAAATAACACTGAAAGCAAGCCTGCCTGGCTAGCTTGCATAGCACTCTCTAGGTTTTGCTTCCTTTATGGTTATATGGTATATGATAGAGCACTATGTTCAAACAGCAGTATTCAGTTTCTAGGGAAATTCCAGAACAGATCTTGACAATTTTCTACCTCAAAAAGTTAGAGGGAACAACTTCGATTTCATTGATTTATGTAATTCTAGCCCACATAAAAAAATGACAAAATCAATAACATTGTCTGTTGTATGTGTTCTCTTCAGAATTGAAGAGAATGTGCAACCACGTGTACTCATGATTATAATAAAACACATATTCAAAGATTATGTTGTAAGTGTATTTTAAATGACATCATGCAGGATATTGATCTATTGTGAGACTATGCAATAAAAATGAAACTAATCTTTCATTCTTGTGACATTGAAATTTGATATTCATTGTTTGGGAAATTGAAGTAGCATATAACCAGAGCATTTTGGGGCTAAAAAGGATTAACCATTTGAGTCATGCCATTCAACCTAGTCTGTTGGGCTCGTTTTTAGTGTTATTTCCACTATGTTGGAGTCATGTCATATCATGGCGTCTAAACTTCTATTTGGCAGATGCTTAGTGATTACAAGTTGAAAGTTGTGTTTTACACCATAAAAGACCAAAAACTGGCCTAATCATGTTTCTAGTTATTCCCAAGACCTATTTTGTCCTTTTCAATGACACGACAAGAAATCTTATTTCTCCATTTTCTTTCAGATTTCTTTAAAAGCTAAAAGTAGCAAAAAATGTCATTTAAAACTTACAAAAGATGTAAAATTGTTTTCATTTTACTTATGTGCCAAAAACTACACTATCCTATCATGTTCCTAAAATATTTGAATGGTACATGTGACAGTTTAATTTTCAAATTTGTCACTTTTTACAGTAATTAATTTCTACGTGCAATGTTTTATGCAAAGTTAGTATAATGTTATCAAAATTCAAGATTAAGTTTGATTAAAGTCGTGATTGACAAGTATGGCATCACAATTGTGAAATATTGACATTAAGCAAGTTTTCATTTGTATTACAAGCTATTTTTGGGAGGTTTTCTACCTGCTTCAAAAAGGCAATATTTTCATGCACATTTTAGGAATAGAAAAAGTTTATCATATTTCTTGGCAATTGCTTTAAGATATAACCACAGCAATTTGTAGTCAAATTTGATGCCAATGCAATCTTTGAAAGCAAGATATCATATCATTTGATCAATGGATTTGAACTTTTTTTGGAAACGCAATAAAGGCTACTCCCACAATTTATTGATTACGTTTTGAAAAATATTATCTCTTAACAGGTTTAACCGGATTAATTTTCTAATATGAGCTAAAATCCAAGATTTTTTTTTACAAAAGTTGTTCCTTTGGTTTCAATGATAACGGAAATTGTTATTAGAAGTCTTGCCATTTGCACAAAAATTGTATCAGTATTGTGGGTACCACTGTGTATCCTCAGCCCATAGATAACTTCATATATAGATCGATCAAGGGC
>NC_081447.1:13718480-13720345 GCF_007210705.1 Tigriopus californicus
AAATCAGCTAAAACACTCTATGTTTGGGTGAATTTTTTGACATTGAATTGGTCTTTATTTCTTACTGAACAATATGGCCTCTAATTTTTGAGTTGCCAGTCACCCTTTTCCAACCTTAAAACCAAAGTTTACACAGTGGAAGGGCGGCTGTACACTAGGATGGAAAACCGGGCTTGAATCTGGTTTGAGGATGGAAGTATGACTAGTGCTGGGGCGAGATTTTTTCTAATCGAGTCTTTGTTCGACTTGAGTGCAGTGAAAGGTTCCAGTCTTTTGCCGAACTTGCCGTAGCACTAGTCCTACATCCATTCATAAACGTGCAGATTGAATCCCAGTTTTCCCTCATAGAGTAAAGCCGCCCAGAAGCCGCCCTTACAGAGCAGACAAGATCGACAAGCAAAGAAATAAGCGTTTGCATGATATTAATCGTTTTCTTTGATCAATTTTCCTCCCGTTTCCTGTTCTTAACCTGGTCACGGTATAACCAAGCTCAAGGTACACCATAGGTGGCCAAAGCAAATTGATCAAACTGTGTCATTGCAAAATCAGTAGAAACAGAACATTTGATTCCAGTCTTCCAAATTGCTCCTTCAAGCAGATGTGCTAGATTTCCCCAACAATAGGGCATGTTAAGTAAAGGAAATTCAAGGAAAATGTGGTCCAGCACCCTGATTTTGGGCATTTTGGGGCGGGAGAACTGAGACAAACATCACAGTCAACTAGCACCATCCGCTCATTGAATTTTCAATAATTGAATGGTTTTGAGTGAGGGGCGTTACACTACCCAACAAAATGAACATGATTGGTGTAATTTGGTGAATGCGCTATCAAATTGGCTCAGTACCACAATGCTATTTGTCTAGAAAAGCAGGTAAAAGGGAATAAATGTCAAAATTCAATACATGCACAGTGCGGTTTGGCTAGGCATGTTGTCTTTGATTTTACTCCATGGAATAACTTCAGTTGGTCATGAATGCTTTCACTTGACAAGCCCTATTGAAGCCTACTCTTCAAGACCACATGAACCTGATATTGATGGAAAGCTTCACAAAAGCATTAATAGATTAAAACAATTTCTCAAAAAATAGCTTATCAATATTGTGGATACCACTCTTAAAGTTTATAATGTACCCTTTTTTGGGTGCAACCTTTAGCATACATATCATTAAAATAAGGAGATAGAGTGAGTAAAGGTGCCTCAAAGGCAAAGAGCAATATTGTGCTCCTATCCACCATTGGGTCAACCACGCCCATTTCCGGTTCTTCTTTGAACAAAGCCGTTTTAGGGCGATGTTTTCCGTTGGTGCCCTTGCCTTCTTCTCTCCGTTATGACGTCACCCTTCCCCCCAGGGTTTGTTTACTTTCTGAGGTACCCATACTTGTAGTTTACGTAGTCGAGGTATTCCTGCCACCTGGCGACCAGGATTGACCTCAAAGTCAGCTGTTTGTTATGATTTGGTTTTGGGGGGGCAGATTTTGAAGCTCACAACCGCCCGTCAGAACGGACATTTCCCCTCGTTTTCAAAACAACAAACTAGTTGTACTCCTACTGAAAGGACGGTTTTCATCTTCAAAGTATGGCAGCTTTTTCAAGAAACTCACTTGATGCCAAACTCGTTCATGGAGTGAATGAGACCCGAGAGGATGGATAACATCAGGTGTTGTCGAACATACCGTGATACTAAGACATTAGCTGGATTCTTCGTTGATCAGCTTACCCTTCTCGTCTCACCATTGAGACGACTGCCACAGTGGTTCAAAAGCCTTTTTGAATTCCAACAGAAATATCCAAGCAAATCTTGTTAACTAATAGCCATATGCGCGACAAATTTGAGCCAGACTTGAATAAATCAATCACGTCAAAA
>NC_081447.1:13722611-13724544 GCF_007210705.1 Tigriopus californicus
CTAGAAATGTTGGGACTGTTCAGTGTTCAGAGAAGGAACGAAAGGTATCTCATACTGTACGTTTTCAAAAGCATTCATGAGCTTTGTCCCAACCCAGGATTTAGGGTCAATTCTAGTGACCATAGAGGCTTAATGTGCGTATTGAGAGCACCTTCAAGTCCTCGAGAATTCAGGCTAGTTCGAACAATGAATTCCACTTCTTTTCTTTCTCGGGCTCCCTCATTGTTGAATTTGCTTCCCTCTAATATTCGTAGGAAATACGGAGGCCTTGTTGATCCGGTTGCATCTTTCAAGTCAGACTTGGACAAATTTTTAGATAGCATTCCAGATCAACCCTACATTCAAGGGCTAGCTCGGTCTGCCAACTCAAATTCGGTCCTTTTGGAGGCAGGAAGTGTGCCATCATATAATTTCAATATTTTTAACATTTCAAATGGTAATGATGACCAAAATAGAGGTTTTAGTCTCTTCACATTAAAACTGTCAATTTCAAATAACAGTCAACCTGAAATCGGTCCCAACTTCAAAATACAAGTGTGTATTGAATAGAGTGAAGATAGCCTTGATTTTATCATCCAACAAATAGGTTTTGTAAGCCTAAAATATTGGGCGGTAAAAAAATCAAATTGCTTCTAAATTCACGAAATGATTCATCAAGCTTTTGGTTAAAACTTGAAGTTGACAGTTGTCAACAGGGTTGGCCAAAACCCGCCCGTTGGATAAAAAAACCCAAAACCAACCCAAAACCCACCCATGGGCGGTTTTTTTGCGGCCGGGTTTTTTCACAAATCTTTCTCAATTATTTCACTTATTTTTCCATGGCCTTCCTCTTTGTTGTCATTGCTACAAGCTTAAAGTAGTGCCCGCTTGCTCAAAAAGGAATAAGATGAAAATTGTGTTCAAACTGTATTTAGATTCTTCATGGCTGGACGGCGGCAATGTGCTGCATAGCAGAGTTTTGTTCGATTAAGTGAAAATCCTTTTCGGTATTGGTGTAAAGTAACAGAAAGTTGGGAGGCTGGTGAGCGTCTCCAGAATCCTGTCAATGACTAACGTCACTAATTCAACTGACACAGGAAATTTGGAACTCAAAGAGCAATGTTACAATTAGAAAGGCTATACCTCTGATTTTTGCCTACTCCTCAACTTTACTTGTATGTAATTGTCACAAAAAGAAATAAAAAAAAAGTTTAGCCATAAAGTTTCATCAAAAAAAAAAAAAAAAACAATTGAACCCGGAAATTAAAACCCCAATTAAACCCATCCAATAAAAAACCCGTCCCACCCGCCCATTAAAACCCGAAAAAACCCACCCCGGGTTAAACCCATTTGCCAACCCTGAGTGGTGGCTATTTTCCAGAACTTAATCCTGCCGCTGTTTCTTCTCAAAGTTGATTGTTTTAGGCTCACCCGCCCATTAAAACCCGAAAAAAACCACCCTGGGTTAAACCCATTTGCCAACCCTGGTTGTCAAGGCATATAGTCAATAGAAAAATCATTGTTTTAAATTCAATTACCCGCTGCTATTTTCGGTGTGTTTAGTTTCAATTTGAGATTTGAAATTTTTGATTTAATTTTGTCTCCTTTGGTGCTTTTGGAAATTTGATTGGTCCTATCAATAGGGCTTTCCATGCCCCTTCTTCAAAAGTTGCCCTAAATTCACCAAGGCATTACTAAACTACCCTACACTTTACGCCTCACTCTCATCCCTTGCATCTCAACCGAGGCTTTCGGTCCGATTTGCCCCAGATTTATGAAAGCCTAGCTTGCAACAACTCCGATTTCAGGTCGTCCTTGCCGCATGCCTGTCTTTGCATGTAGCTGTGTTCCAACTAGAAGCAACAGCATCGGGTTCTTGTTAACTTTGTTCCAAGTTTCAACGTCTACAGTGTCTTATTTGCTTCATCTACTATGGAATCCTGGATGCTTGGAC
>NC_081447.1:13724580-13744285 GCF_007210705.1 Tigriopus californicus
GTCCCTGATTTTATCATCCAACAAATAGGTATTGCAAGCCTAAAATATTGGGCGGTAAAAAAATCAAATTGCTTCTAAATTCACGAAATGAGCCATCAAGCTTTTGGTTAAAACTTGAAGTTGACAGTTGTCAAGGCATATAGTCAATAAAAAAATCATTGTTTTGAATTCAATTACCCGCTGCTATTTTCGGTGTGTTTAGTTTCAATTTGGGATTTGAAATTTTTGATTTAATTTTGTCTATTTTGGTGCTTTTGGAAATTTGATTGGTCCTATCAGTAGGGCTTTCCATGCCCCTTCTTCAAAAGTTGCCCTAAATTCACTAAGGCATTACTAAACTACCCTACGTACACTTTACGCCTCACTCTCATCCCTTGCATCTCAACCGAGGCTTTCCGTCCAATTTGCCCCAGATTTATGAAAGCCTAGCATGCAACAACTCCGATTTCAGGTCGTCCTTGCCACATGCCTGTCTTTGCATGTAGCTGTGTTCCAACTAGAAGCAACAGCATCGGGTTCTTGTTAACTTTGTTCCAAGTTTCAACGTCTACAGTGTCTTATTTGCTTCATCTACTATGGAATCCTGGATGCTTGGACCACCACTTCTGATAGGAAATCGTGTGTACCTCAAATCTAATCCGAATGAACCTCTTGAAGGGGGTGTGATCAAGTGGTTGGGTAGGATTCCGTCCAAATTTGGCAACGAAATGGTGGCCGGTATTCAATTGGTGAGGAGACATTTTTAACATGGACAGTGGGTGGTGCCATCAGTGGAGGCGCGTGTTATCTTTTTAGGACTTTGAGAGGCAAAACACAATCATTGAGTTCCCAAACAAACGACCGTTGTTCGACTGCAACCCTAAGGCCGCTGCCCTTGTGCCCATGAGCATGATTGAGAGATGTCCCCTAAGGAAGTCTCCTGTAATCGGTAAGATATTTTCCTTCATACATCAACATAGATATTTCAAGAAGATTTGTTGAAACTCAAGCTAGAGCATGAGAGCAACACGTATGAATAAATGAAAGGGCGTGTTTAGATTCTGAGATTCTAATCGCCTGGATTCCGAATAAATATGAACAATTTGCAAACATTGGGCTCTGTCTGGCGCTTTCACTTGGGCTATTGGCAAGAGGCCCTGACGTTTTTTGTATGTACGACTTCGAGGTCCGTAAGGAAAGCAAATCCAGCCCCAAGTCTGCTTGATAGACCAAATCTGGGCAACAGATTGTTCCTGTCATCCAACTCCTTGCCCTGCTCCGGACAGGATTTGAACTCGTGCCAAGAATGAGGCCATGAAAATTCGAAGTTGTTTCCTTCCGTCGTGAGAAGTGATCATGAAAATTATTAAATGGATTCGACGCAAAGGCCAAAAGAGTTCCACTTCCGAACGGGGCTATTCGCCCAAGACACTCAAGAGATTTGACAGTGTGGGGAGTTTTGACTTCTGTCCTGGCTTCCAATTGAACTCGGTTCAACAGCCCAGTCCTCGACTGAAGAACAAAGACAGACCAACGGAAGAGGAGCTCCAAAAGGCCGAGGACCTGCTGAGAATCAAATACAACCTTCTACCCAGTGATTCTCCCCCTTCGGTCAGAAGGAACCAGAATCTTTCGGCGGTTCCAGGACCTCAACTCCCCGCAGCTCCTCACTTGGACGAGTTCGAAATCGTTCCAAAACAAAGGATAGGACAATTTCTCACAGTTTTTGATCTGGAAGAAACGAATGCCTTGACGAGTATTGGCCAAGGAGAGCCAACCAATGCCGTGGAGTCAAAAAAGTTCTATACCATTGATAGGAACCGTATTCAAGAGGACCTGACTTTAGGTCAGAACAAGCGAGACACATTCTCATCTCTTAGGTCCAACCGTAGGCCTGATCTGTTGATACAGCCTGAGAGACCACGACGTTTGAAAACCGATACACTACCCAAGGACACTTTCGGGAGAAAACCTGCCCTTCCTGGTGTTTCACATCAACCTCCAGATATCTTGGCCAACGCTCTTGTTGCCAAACTTCCCTCAGATTCGAAAGAGAGCTCTAGCAAAAATGGGAACGAATCCCGGAATCAGGTTCAGATTCGAACTTCGCCGCCACAATCTGCCGTTCCTCGTACGAAGAAGCGCTACAGTTGCCATCAGGACAACAAGAATCCGTTTGTCGAGGAGGAACCCTTGGAGGACACCACTTTTAATGGTCACATCAGTAAAGCAGATCCAACCCTTCATACTCCCCACTCTTCGGTGGAGCGGATCATTAAGAAACCTCGGGAGAACGAAAATCCGTTCAATGACTCAACTTTGACAAAGGTCCCCTTAGAAGTCACTGAGAAAGGCGTCTCGCCCCCAAGGGATGAAACAACTACTACTGCCGAAAATGGTACATCTCCCGTTCTGAAAAGGAAACCAGCTTCCAGCCCTCTTCCATCAACCAAAAAGATGCCAGCCCCTCAACCCCCAACTTTCTCTAACAAAGACGCTAATCAGATCCAGCTTCCAGTGGTTGCACCAGTTCGTAAAGACTCCCATCAGAAAGTCAAGGCCGCCTCCAAACTGTTTTCCCAAAAAGCCACAACCGGTGTCAAGCAGGGATCAGACTTCTCGATCCAAAGTGCGATTGCCAAAAAACACGATCAAACTAACAGAGATAAAGGGTCGTCAGGGACGGAGCAAAAATCATGCAACCCATTAGAAGAGGCTATAAGGAACGTAGAGTCATTACAAAGAGAACTATCCCTCGAGACCCAATTCCTTGAAGATCTTCGTTTGAATCCAAAAAGCACAGAGTCAGAGACTCCCTCTAAGGTAGAAAGGGTCCGATACCAGGGATCGAAAACCAAGTTCGGAGCTGACAAGACCATAATGCAACCGTATCAAATTGAGCCTCATATAGCTCCGAAACTGCCTATTGTGGACAACTTGTTTTCGAAATCTCCTTTGTCCCAAAAGACTGAAGCAGCTGTTTTGGAAGAGAGTGTGCCTTCTTCCAAAGAAACTGCTCCGCTGACAAAGAAAAGCCGGGATCAGATCATAGAAGAAGAGCCTCATTACAAGGTTCCAAAATCCCCTCCTGTTCCAGTCTGTGGTGTTCCAATTGATGCAGGTATTTTGGGCCGAAAAAGCAGTATCACGAAAAAGATGCAGAGGGCTTAATCAAAAAGTTGCCGACAATGAAAGTCTTTTAACGTACATGTACATGTACATTTATCTTCCAATTTGTAAGAATACTGAATGTTTCATCCTCTAGATTTTAATATTCAAACTAAAGCAAGGGTTTTTCATTTGACAACCCTGAACCCCAAAAAGTATGGGAGAAAGGAGGAAACTCAAGAACACTTTTAGCGCAAAAATGTATGATGTCAAAATCCCTCGTGTATTACAGATAAGAAAGAAGACCAAGCCATTTACACAAGCATTAAAAAGACAAGAAAGAAGAACAATCGTGAACTCAGGTTAGGTTAAAAAAGTACCGAAATAAAACCATGAGAATTACTTTCAAACCGCCTTCACTTTCAGATTGTTAATGTATGTTGAGGATAGAGAGGAAGTAGTTGGACCCTTGGAGATACAAGCCAATCCTGAAATCTTACTGGCTCATTTCAAAATCAAGATCAAGGACATGTTCAATATTCCCATTAAGAACCAACTTTGGATGTTCAAGAAGAAGCCAATGCTTGACGATGAAAAAAGCTTGTCAGAATACGAAGTGAGAGAGAATGAATCCAAATTATATCTGTATCTTCAACGAACAACCCGAGGTGAGCAAACCTTTTGGATACCCTCACAACTATAAATGTGAGGTAATAATGAGTTTTGAAATCCTATCTTCATGCGGATAGATTTACAAACACTTGTTAACAGCGCTAACTTGTTAATTCAGCATGTTTTACAACTTTTGGAGTATTTCTGGCTTCAGATTTATCACATCATTTCCAACTTTCTCATTAATACATATGGAAAGATGCATCTTCAAAATATTGCATCAGGATTAGCCATTCAATTTAGAACAATTTGAGTCCGGAGGAGTTCTCTAGCTACCCCACTTCCCATCTAATAACAAAAAATTGCATCAAGTCATTTATAAATGGTCGAAAGAACTTGACGAGGAGTAAGGAGGTTTTTATCTTGAAATTGGCAGGATCAAAAATGCGGATGGGTACAAATTGAATCTGAATCATACTTGAACGAACGATTTTGACTTCACCCAAATAGGAGATACATCTTCGAATGCTATATTTCATAGCCACCAAAGAAGATTTTAAATTCAGACTAAATCAAGCGCTCTTATTGCAACGTGAACAAGAGCGTCAACGTCAAGTGGAACGAATTTATGTATCAGGGTGAAGAAGTAATCTGATTGATTTTCAGTGGACAAACCCAAAACATCTGATGGACCAACAGAACCAAAATCTGAGCCCAAAGAAGAATCAAAAGCCAAACCAATGTCAACACCCGTACCAAAACCTAAAGAAGTTTCCATCTCAGAAACTGAAAAAGCTACGGTAGTTACCATTCAAATGCGATCGGATACAAATGACAACAACAAAAAAAAATTTACGTTTGCAATTTGTTCTTGACAAATAGGAGCCGAAAGTCATCATGAACGAGTACAGAAGCTTGGATGATGTCAATCTCATTCCGAACGTGGAGGAGTTCACTTGCGAAATATGTTACAGTGACTATGAACCTGGAGAGGGAGTGGTTCTCCGAGAATGTCTCCACACATTTTGTCGGTAATGTAAAAGTAGCTATACTGGAACGGTGAATAGCCCCACTGGACTAACATTGAATCCCCATTGATCCATTAGCGATTGTCTGATTGGAACCATCACCCATGCCACATCAGTGCAAGTTCAGTGCCCGTTCAAAAATGACGAATACACGTGTGACATGAACATTTTGGAACGCGAAATGAAAGAGGTTCGGGTTGTTCAGGTTATTGAAATTTTGCCCCATGCTAACGGTTGGAACGACATTTCAGTTGGTTTCTGAGGACGTTTTGAAGCGGAGGGAAAAGCAGAGCTTGAAAGAGTTGCAAACCGGTGATGAGAAGATCTTCCAATGTCGAGCTGACAATTGCGAAGGATGGTTCTTTTTGGATGACGACGCCCTGAATTTCAAGTGTCCTCAGTGTCAGGCTTTGAACTGTGTATCTTGCAGGGTAATGTTGCAATTCGTCTGTAGAATGGCAAACTCCATTGGCAAGATCAACATAATCTCACCATTGCGATAAGTTACAAGTCCATCTATCAAGTGAAGGAAAACATACATTCCAAGTGACTTAGCCACAAAAATGTCCTCAAAGTTGAACCAACCATGCCCCTAGCCTTACCATGAATTTTTTTTCTTCTCTTCATTAGGCGGTTCACACTGGGGTGGATTGCAAACAATACCAAGAGCAAGAATTCGATTCCAAAAACCCAGATAGCATGAAGACCATGGAATGGATTAACGTAAGCTCATTCTTCAACGTTCATACAACTAGTTAGAAGCGCAAGCAACTAATTACACTCGTGGAATCTTTTAGGATCTGAAAAAATCCGGAGAAGCTTTAAATTGTCCCAACTGCAATGTGCTTCTGCTGAAGAAATGGGGCTGTGATTGGCTCAAATGCTCTTACTGCAAAACTGAGATATGTTGGGTGACCCAACAACGCCGGTGGGGGCCTGGGGTGAGTATTTCCCTTGAGAAGTGAAGGGAAAACAAGCAGCTAGCATCAAGCTATTGAGCAAAATTAAAAACATGTCCAGCCCACCTACACAGTCCATTTCAATTTACCGACTTGTTGAAGTAAACTGTATTTTGATACACATTAAGCCAAAGTGTTAGGACAATGACAGAACTGCATCAAAAAAAATATTGTTTTGCAGCACAACTTCACGCGAAAGTTGCAAATACAAGTGAGAAAGTTGGCTGCCATGGTTGTCTAAAATTATCCGTCCTAAAATGTTCCAAATCAGGGTGCCCTACTATATTTTCATTGAATTTCTTTTACTTCACATGGCTAATGACCGATGAATGAACATTCGCATGGCTCAAAAGGGCCTTTCATGCTATTTTTCTCAGGAGTAGGCGAACTGGTTCCTTTCAAATGAAACTGATCTTCAAATCTCCAAATTGAAGATCGCTTTTTTGTTTTTTGGAATGATTTGGCGGAAAATATATATGTATCATTTTTAGTCGCGAAGCATACAAGTTTTGCTTACCACTTGCCCTAATCAATCAGCGTCCTTTTACAGATACTCTGATCTGGACCCTTCTTGAAGCACTATCAAGTTTGTTTGTTTGTTGTTTTTGTTCTGACGGAGTCAGATGGCAGAGCCCAAGCCAAGTTATCAAGCCAAGGAATGAATCTTAGATCGAGGAAAGGTCGCAATTTACTACACAGGTTGGATCTTTTCTCGATCTAAGATTCACTACTTGGCTTTTAAAAACTGGGCTCAGCTCTCTCGCTTGGCCTAATGGCTTTAAATCAAAACATAGGCAATGTCCAAGTACTACCTCAATTGAGAGCCATATCAAGCTCATTCCAATAATCGTTTGCGAAACAGAAATTGTGTTTTTTTTTTCTTCATTTATGTACCTTTCCAACTAGCACTGACGTCTATATTTGTCTCATTTATCCTCCGTTTTTTCCTGTTTATCGCAAGCATTTCCGGTCAGGGAATGGAGCACGTGCTAGGTTCTATGAGGGGCATACCAGGAAGAATGGCATTACTCCATCCACCCTAACGTATTTCTCAAGAAACCTAAGATAATCGTACATTTTGTTAGCAATTAGTCTTCATAGGGTTACTTTGCAGAAACGGCATTTATGCAACCCAAATTTCGGAACCATCTATGTGTATGTTAAAAATGCCACAAATGACCTTAGACTGCCACAGGACAAGCATTCTGTCCAGCAAAGCCCATGATAGTGCTGGGGCGAGTCCGGACTCGAGTCCGACTGCACTCGAGTCCTTTACTTGAGTTTAGAGAAATTGGTTGGACTTGAGTTTTTTAGAAAGGACTAGAGTCCAGACTCAGCAAGAAAAATACTGATTTGTTTTGCTAAATTTCGCACGACGAGTCTTTCCTCTTGATCTGACTCTAGTAAAAGACTCAAGGTAAAAAATTAGGGTATTCATACGAGTCCGACTTTTGCCAAACTCGCCACAGTACTAGCTCATGACCTTGCGGTTGAGTACCCTTTAGCTGCACCTAGAGGGCTAGTCAGAGAAGCGACACTCACGAGATTTCTGAGATCTTTTTGGCTCCCTCTCGGCTGCCTGGTGTGTGCGATGGGGATCGACTTTGAACACATTTAGTTACGTGATTCTCAAAATGAAGTTCCGAATTCAGGAAGCCAGTGAGTTGATGGCTAGTTCGTCTGCTTTGGTTGAAACTATAGTACTACGTAACGCAAGAGAAGTCCATCAGCCCGATACCCTGCTGCCCAACTACCAATATGTGTTCAAAGTAGTTCAAAGCAAAGCCTCAAGTGGCTTGCTTGGAGTGACTTTTCTCTGATAAGCCTTCTAGCTGCACCGAATGCCATTTCAAATTTCCTCCGCAGATTAGGGTGAACATTCTGCACTTGTTCAAAAACTAGAGGATTTTGATGGTGCGGTTTGGAAGGATCAATGTTTGCTTATTACTTGGTGGGTTCCTGACTAGATGGGTCAGAGTATTATGGTTTGTTTAATATTTCTAACTTTAAAAAACAGACTTTTCAACAAAAACTTTAAGTTTCTTAAGCAACTAGGAAGTGAGGAGCCACAAAGGCTGGCATTCTTGCTTTAATGCCTCTTGAATTAGCTTTTCATAAAGTATACTACCAACTGGCAGTGGGGCAAGTCCATTGATTTTCTGACTCTTTGCCGGATTCCTCAAGTCTGGCAGAGGACTCGAGTCTTTTATTGGTCAACAAAGGGTATGCAAGTCAAACAAAAAGACTCATCTTGATTTTACAAACCTAAACAAGGCTAATGAAATCATCTGTCATGGTCTACTTCCTTACATAGTCAGTTAATTATGAAGAAAATCCCGTTTCTTGACAAAATGTATGGAAGAAAAAAAATATTCAAGACTCAAGTTCGGCCAATGTCTCCAAAATCGTGTGCGCTCGAACTCGACTCTAGACTCTTCCCAGCACTACTGCCAACTAGATTGTTTGTCAACATCAGAACCAAATCATTACTGAAAACTCTCCAAAGAACAATGTCAACACGTGGATTGTTCCAGTTTGTATAGCCCACTCACAACGACTCAATTTCAACTCCTTGTTTTGAATCCATCCTGAACTTTAAAATATTAGTCCATAACTTAAACACTAATTACTTTAAGAGATCTGAAATGCTTAATAGGTTTAGGATGCCGATTGGTGACTAGTGCCGGCCAAAACTTGCACATAAATATGGTCTGAATTTGCACACTGTATTGTATACCATCAACGGGTAATCGTGTACTTGGATTTCTGCACATTTGAAGGTGTACTTTGCTAATAGGCTGTGAATGGCTTAACTGTTGGAAACAATAATTATTTACCTGTGTCTTTTCAGGGCCGCGGCGACACCAGTGAAGGCTGCAAGTGCATGGCTGATGGACGGACCAAGTGTCACCCGAAATGCAATTATTGTCATTAACACGGTCGCTGAATTAAATATCCTTAAATGTTTCAGTCAGCCCACAATCCATTCAATTTCTTTCCCACTTCTTTAGCCGCTGACTAGTGGATGCTGCTACACTTCATTTTCCTGTATGCGTAGTTACAAATTAAACCAAACACGAGTATCGAGCCATGACTACTTATGGCGTGACGTGAAAGAGCCGCCATTTGTTCGTGATCCGGAAGCAAGTATCTACTTAAATGATGAATACATTTCTCGCTAGTTCCCCTGATCCCGAGAAAGAGCCTCTAATTCACGATTCATTGTAAAATCTGTGATGTTCAAGACCGATCGGGTGTCGTGCCTGTTCAGGGAATATCTTATTCAGTAGTAAGTAGCCTCTGACTCTGGGGCAGAGGAGATGAAGGAGGGAGGGCGGGAAGGATCGGATGGAATAGTATGTGTAGAAGAGACGGGGAGGAGGAGGGATGGAGGC
Organism: Tigriopus californicus; assembly: GCF_007210705.1. Lineage (NCBI taxonomy): Eukaryota > Metazoa > Arthropoda > Copepoda > Harpacticoida > Harpacticidae > Tigriopus > Tigriopus californicus. Next base: position 13,733,662 of record NC_081447.1, read on the forward strand.
TGCGCTTCCTCGAAGCACCTGGATTGCGAACTTGGCTGTGGAGGCATCACCCTCGATTCAGCGAGCTGGGAAAAGCCAAAGTGGAGAGCCGTCCATGCCTTTACCACGAATCATTCAAAGCCAAGATACAAGGACAAGCTAGATAGGCCTGTGGAGCCGTGGGCATCGGCTCAACAACATTTCTAGTGCAGGAACTAGCATACGGATATCTCTGATTTATACCTATTGATTTGATTAGGGCTCTGCAAGGTTGATAGTGATTTTTAGCATGGATTTGAATGGCTGACATTAACCTATGGCCCGTGTGTTGCGTATCTTAGTGAAGATATATATCTGTGAACAATTGCTACTCCCTTCCAACTACCAAGAGCAAAGACCTTGACAGGGCGAGTAATTCCTGGGAACGACCACGCTGCTGCTTTCAAAATACCCACCAGCCGTACCCGCCTTCTTTTAATCAGCCTGGAGTGTATCAAGCCACTGGCCGTGGGGAATGGGATTTGCCCTGGGCCGAAACGCATCGCTCGGGCTGAGAGAGTAAGTCTTGTATGACAAGTTGGTGGGGGTCAATAGGAGCGAGCAGGGCCGAACAACTCCAGCTAGCTAGTCGAGTAGTTAGCCCCTTTTTGAGCGAAGAGCCTCCGTTGGTGGATGAGTGAGTTGATGCACCCATAGCCCGAGATCCAAAGCGGCCGAGGCCAGAGTCCAGGGTGTCGCATCTCGGACTAGGAGCGCTCCATTGGGCTTATCTGTCAAACGGAGGCCACCTCCCAGATAGGGATCCATGGCTGATTGGAGGCCATGAAGAGCCTGGAGATGAGCTGGGCAAGAGTAAAAGGTCGTTTGGGCTGGGAATTTGCCCTGGAATAGACAGTTTTGATGTCGGGGTCACTGGCTGTACTGCAACGTTTCATGGAAAATGATGAGGTAAAGGCCCAAAGAAAGTCAAGGATGAACAACCTATGGAAACTATGCCTTGGGCTGACGCTTTGGGATGATGATGATGCGCTTTCAATGGCCCGCGAGAATACCACTCATGCCTCTTTCGTAGCCCATTATGCTCTAATTTCGCTGGCGACCAACCCAGAGCCCAACTCCGAGGCCACACATGGTTAAAGTCAGCCCTATCAGGCTTCCAGTTGACAAGTTTCCATTCTCGAGCCACAGTCCCAACTCTAGAGCCCTGTTCGAATTTACCTGTTCCACCTCAATCCTGGCTAATCCATGGGCCGTGCGGTCCGTGAAAGGGACGTTTTTTGGTAGGAAGCCTCAAGTCACCCTGATCATTTTCATTAGTGTTTGGAGAGAGTGTTCCGTGGATTTTCGGTAGCTCCGACCTCCGTGTGGACCTCCTATCCCGTGAAAACTGACTTGAGACTCTCATAGCCCCGAGCTTGAAGCCGTTGGTCGTGCCACGCCCTTTCTAGTTCGTTCGTGCCTGCCTGTGAACCCGCCCGCTAGACATGGTGCTCGTCGTGTGAAGCAGGCAGGAAAGAAGCCATGAGCTCGTCAAAACCCTCCTCGATCTCCGCTTCAGCATCCTCGAAGGGTCCGGCGGCGGCCTCGACGTCCGCCTCGGTCTCGCCGCCGCCACCTCCCCTTCAGGTCACGTTCGATTTGCCCACGGAAGTGACCCAACAGCGGGATTTGGCGCAGCTCATCCAATCGCAGGCCAAGATCCTGCAGGAGCTGGGCATCCTCAGTTTACAGATCCAGGGACAAGAGGTAAGGCGGGCAGGGCGTCCAATTCCCCGTGGGGCGGGTCTGGGGTGGGAACCGGGACTGATGAGGGGAACGAGTTAGGCGTCTTGGGGGAGAAACTGGGGGGCAATGAGTCGGGGAAGCAGGGATGGGGGTTAATAATCAGACGGATTGGTGTGGAACAGGTTGATGAAAGATGGGACTTGAGATCGGCTTGCGGATGAATGGGTGTGTTGGGACTTTGATCTGGAATCAGGGCCAGTTTCTGAGGTTTTGTTTGGCTTTTCCAGGTACTGACAGTGGCCCGTCCGTCTCGCGGTCATGGTTCATCGTCAGCCTCGACCCGCCTTCACAACTCGGCATCGTCGGACGCGTCCAATGCCGCCCATAAGAACTCGCTCCTCGTGAATTTGTTGAGCAATCCCTCCCAAGGAGGCGCTGGAAGTGGTGGGAATTCAGCATCCCATAACCATCATCATCCCCATCATCATCATCATCACCACCACCACCATAATCGACAGCCTCACCATCGAAACGAAGAAGGAAGGACGTCTTTAGTAAATCCAAACACGGGGGAGTTAGAATCCGGCAACGGCTTCGATTCCTGGTCACACTCATCCTCGACTGTGACCGGCTCAACCCCCTCCTCCTCGTCTCTGAATCATGGGCGACACGCCGCACTGTCTTCAACTTCCTCCTCCTCCTCCTCCTCCTCCTCCTCATCTCGAAATAATGACGATGGCAAGAAGGTAAAGCTCAAGTTGCGCCTACCTGTGGAAAAGCGGAATCTGTCAGGAGGAGGATCCGGAGCAACGAGTGACCATAGAGATGCGGCCGGAATGAAAACGACTCATCCAGAGCCCAAACTACCTAAACTGATTCTCTCCATGCGGGACAAGACCGTGAAGATGGCAGCGGCCGCAGCGGCTGCTGCCTCTTCCTCCAAATCTTCATCTTCAATAGCCACGTTGTCGTCTTCATCATCATCGGCAACGACGACAACGACTGCAGTACCAGAATTAGCATCATCCGCTTACCATCAAGGCCGATCCTTTTCCTCTTCTTCTTCTTCCTCTGTGGCCCATCTACCTCCCGAGTCGAGAACCTTGTCTGCGGACAATGCCTCAACTCTATCTGGACCAGGAGCGGAATGCTCCACCACTAACTCGATGTCGTTGACAGCATCACTGTCGTCAACTAAGGCTGCTCCCTCGGCAGTGGCCGCTTCCTCTTCTTCGTCATCTTCTTTAATTTCATCGCGTATATCCCTCACTTATGCATCCTCCTCGGACAGCACCAAAAAAGATGATCCCAATTCTAACATCCAGTCGGGTAAGAATGTAGCAGACTCAATCTCCCCATGGCAAGAAGCCCCCTCAAATCGGTTTGACTATCTTTCAGATTTGGCCTCTGACATGTCCAAATCTCAAGTGTCTTCATTGGCCAATAATGAACTACATTCAGGCCTCGAGGTGACCACCGTCCCATCGTCCACCTCAGTGACACTCATCAACCTTCCTTACTCAAACACGTCATGTGAAGACTCTGGGATTGAGTCAAATGACACGCTCTCGGACAAGAGCCCCGGACACATTTCCGAGCTTGTTCGTGGAGAGGATTGCCTATCGAGTCCATCAAACTACGTGATGAGCTCCTCGGTGCTCGTGACGAGCAAGAATAATGGGAGTGCCATGAGTAATGGAAAATCTCCTCCTGGCATCTCGGAGCTAGACTCGAAAGCTCCCCTGGCGTTGCTATTAGCTTCATCGTCATCCAGTACCTTTGAATCCAAGTCCAGTGAGAGTGAGCTCCCTTCCAGTCGCACGGATGAAAGAAGGTCCACCCCGAAGATGCAATCTAGTAATGAAAATCACCACTCCCATCCCCACAATCGAGCACCAGACAAACTGACCAACGGCGTGTCCTCGTCCTCGTCCTCCCTTAGCAACTGCTCTAGTTCAACAAACATAGTGTCTCAATCTCCCTTGAGCGTGGTAAGCACCGGGTCCTCGTCGCCTTCTCCACCGGCCTCGGCTTCGTCACCCTTGACGTCGTCCTCAATGTATGCCTCCTCGCAAGTCCAGAAGGTTTCAAATTCTTCAACTAGCAGTGGTGGGAGTAGCAATAACAGTAGTGGTGGTGGTGGTGGTGGTATCAATAATAGTGGAGCTAATTGTGGTGCCGTGACCAGTATGAGCCATTCCACCACGACCAACTCAAAGATGGTCCCCGTGAAGTTAGTCACTGTGTCTGGAGAGGGGAACGTGCGCTTGGTTCGTGTGTCACCCGTAAAAGCGGTCACTGCTGGACAGGCAGCCGAGTCACAGTGCACAAAAACTGTCTTCATCAAGTCCGTAGCGCCCAAAGTGAATGGCAGTATTACAATCCAGGGTGGAAACCCGAGCACCCAGCACACACCTGCTACAGGTGGAACAAATGTGGAGGGCCTCGAATCCCTCGAGAGTGCCTCCACGAATCAGACCATATCCTCGTCAGCTTCTTCCAAATGTGCGGACCTCTCCTCCCCTACGTCCTCGTCTGCCTCCTTGTCTTCTTCAAAGACCCTGCTTAGTTCAGTGTTGACCAATGGTGTTGTCCCTACCGAGGAGGGAGGAGAGGGTGGCTCGAGTAGTAGCATTATATGCAATAGTAGCAGCACCACAACTACTATAATGACCCTAGCTCGAAATGGCGGCCTACCCAAGTCTACGACACTAAGTGAGGTGAAGGCCACCAAACGTCCGGCCCCATCCGAGTTGCCTTCTACCATGGGTGTGCCTAACAGTAAAATGATCAAAGTGGGCATCGGGAATTCGGAGCAAGATGGTACAGTTAACAATACTCGTGTGGATCATAATTCCAAAGATTCAGGATCTCTAGGTAAGTAGTGATTCATTGTCCCGCCACCCGTTCAACCAAATAAGCTCCCTTCAACTAAATGTCGCCTTTCTCTTTCTGTCTATTCTAGCACTTTCAAATTCTACCACAACCATAGGCGGGAACAGCACAATAGCAATCTCAGAATCAGCCCTCAAAGTCGTCCAAAAAGTCATGCGTGGAAACCTCCGGTTAGGCTCCAAGTAGTAGCAAGAGCCACTTGACTGAAACTGAAAAAGATGGTGATCAAGCGAACCATCGACACTTCCACCACCAAACTCCGGCCTTCAATTGGAAACTGACGAAACTGAATGTGACCCCCCAGCATTGATCAGAAGCAGGGGTTATCGACATCGGTTGCGACCCCCTGAGCACATCCGACATTTTCAAGCAAGCCTTCTTTCTCCTAACTTCAGCTGGAAATAACCCGTGTTTCATGCGTGCCGTTCCGTCCAAGACAGCAATTAGTGCGGCACAGTTTTCCTCCCCAAAGCAACACCCTTCGATTGATTTCGGAGGCCCTCTGTTAGGAGATTGAACCCCATGGAGAAATGAACGTGAGTAGAGGATTTTGGCGTCCTCTCTGAATGATGAAACGGGACGAACAACAGAGAAACAAGGATAGGCACATCGACGGAAGAGAGCTAGCTATCCAGAAGACGCAGCATACCAGTGCAATTCCCTATCAAAATACTTCTCTGATGTGATGATGGTGATGTTTACATACAAATGATTATGAGCTTTTCAGCCATCATTATAGGGACTGCGGACAAATCTATGTTGTTTTTTTCAGAGGTTAAATATATATAAATCTATATACAAAACTACTCCACCCGTCTCGTTCTGCCTTCTGGCCTAGGTTCCTTTTCCTCTATTTAGCCGGCCGGATAGCCTAAACGTCGTTTTTCTTTTGTCTTTCTCTTGTCCCATTTCCTGTGGCAGACTACTTGTTGGAAATGAACCATTGCCATCCAGTTAAAAGTCCCCGTACAGAAAACTCCCGCACTTTGCCTCTACCTCGCCCAGGCACTCACATGGGCAGCTTAACGCTCTCACGAAGGATTGGTGCCATTACACCCTCCTCCTTCCTCCTCACATACGCACACACTCGTGAAGCCTTCAAAAATACAAAACATCCGAGCGCAATCGTCCTTGCCGAGTGCCGCCTCGTATCGCGGATGCATTACCTTCGCCTCCCTCCTCCCTCAGTTATCATAGCACATACGTACATGCGAGGGTACTTCTGGCATGTACTGAGAACTGACGGACTCTCGTGTGGCCTATTCAAGAAGAGGTTGTCTCCCTTTGGGGTTCGGTTTCACACTAGCATGCATGAACGGGGAGGGCTGAGGGAGGACGAGAGGGACGAGGATTTTACCAACGGATCTGAGATGTCCCTTGTTGTTGCACCCAGTAGTAGACGTCGTCCAAGCTGTAGCGGTGAGAGGTTCTTGGGCTGGCTCTTGGTCGTCTCCTCCTTCTTTCTACCTGTGCCCAGTGATGCCTTGTGTGGTTACTTCAAAAAGAACCCTTCTCTCACACTACTGGCCTGGTCCATCGTTAGTTATTCTTGCAGTTGGTACGCCTCTCTTTGGACTTGATGGGAACCAGGGTAACTGTTCAAAAATGAATGAGGCCTGTTGCACTTGGAATGTATCATGCACCCAAGACCGTTCTCGCGAAAACATTGGCAGACAATAACAATGCCATTTCATTAAACTCAGCCATCCATATTGTGCCCCTTGTCAACCGCTCATGAGGGTACATTATGTACCCAAATCCGGCCCAGACTCCTCCCTATCCACAACCATGCATATCTTTATCTATGGCTCTACCAACAAACAAACCCATTCAGTGTGCAACCAATTGAAAGTGGGATTAATTCCCGTACATATCAGCACAACCCGAAAGCACGGAAAGGTTCAAATATGAATTTAAAAAGGCATGAGTAGCTTGAAATAGACATTAAAATCATTTCGATACCAAAGCTGTCAGCCCATAGAGCATCAATCCCCCGCTAATCCAGCTGCCTTACGGTGGGCTCTCCCATTATGGTCGTTAAAAAATGAACTCTGAGATGACAGGTCGGCAGCTTGCATACACTGGAGGTTGCGTTGGTTGCCTTTGGTCCATGACGTAGCACATTGTAACTTTTGAAGATTTTTTTGCTCAAATCAAAATTGTTCCGGGTTTGAATCCACAGAAACCGTTTATCTATTAGGTTGATTTTATGATAAACTAAGTGCCAAATTGTAAGACCCATTCATCTGACTCCCACAAGTAAAGGACTTGAGCAATAATGGTTCAATGCAATAGTTTTGGTTGGGCTGGGTTGGAAAGGGCTCAACCAATCTCTAGACACACAAACAGGGCCCAAATATAGATATATAGCATTCATACTGTTGCGACAAAGCAAACAAGAAAATGGACTCCATGATTAATAACAGCATCCCACACTCATGCTTGTTTCCTAAATATCATTTAAATCCGAAATCGTATTATCTAATCCGTTTGGAGTAATGTCCAATCATTATGAATTACTAAATAATTGGAGGAGAACTGCCAAATCGGCCCTAGACAGGTCCATGAGAGATGATGAGAGACTTGTGCTCTGAACAAGCGCGCCAAATCGTCTTTGCTCCAACGCCTCCATGAATAAAACTAGAGTATGTAGAGCAGCTTAACAGCTGTCATCTTAAAGTTCATTTTTTAACGACCATAGCTCTCCCATTGTTCAGTCACCCTGGTTTCCTCGGAGTTAACAACAGTTGTTCGAATGAAAACATCACTACATACTACAAGAGTGCATTCCAGTAGTCAAGTACTATTCTCGCACCACCGTCCCCACGGGTGCAACAACTACAACATCCAGATACCAGTAGCCTGTTCGTTTTCAGTTCGATTGAAAACAAGTGAATGAGTGCGCACATGCAGCCATGAGTGTGGTGTAGTGTGGACTTGACTGCCCCGGCCCCCATCATGACTCCATGCCATTGAGGATTCGGTAGCATGGTCAAGGCCACGCCCACCGCCGCTGAGCCTGAGCCTGCCCCTTGGGTGTCTTCTTCATGTACGGGTTCGGGACCACCCGTTCAAGTGTTGCCCGTACTGTACCCACCCGCTTCGCCCTCGTCGTCTCAGCCATGGAAAGGAACAACGGGCAGACATCCATTCAGCCCAACCTCAGCCACGCCCAATGGGGGTGGAGAAGGAGAAGGGGCTGAGTCTGGAACGAATCTGCATCCTTCGCAAAATGGAGGTAACTCATGTCATCCGTTGAGATAGAGACTAAAAAAATGATCGATTTGGAGGAAAGAAACTGGTTTTTTAAGAGGTTTTATATAGTTTGATGATTGAATCCAAGATTGAATTGGAGCGAATTCCGTTGCAACTTTAGTATAAAAAATATAATAAAAAAAAAAAAAAAAAAACGCAGAACCGTTGTCGGAATTTTATTGTGAACCTTTAAAAATCTGCCATTAAACCTTGCCTTATCCTATGGGTGTTGACCAGAAAATTAGGAGAGTAAGAATTGAGACAATGCCAATTTGCCGAAAAATGAGAATTACTGAGGGGACAACATTACCTTTGATACAAAAAGAGTGTCAGCCACAATGATAACATGATAAACATCCCACAACAGCTCTTATTAACTCTCAAACGAATTCCACCAGACAGCTCCTCAAGAATAATGAATTGTGGGAATAATTTATTTCTCATGCAAATTTTATAAAGAGATAACTGACAAACTAAGAATCATTTTTCTTCCGTCGTTTGCTCGGTCAATAACAGAAACGCCAGATGTAAGTTTCGGCACATCTGCAACAAATGCTAACATTGACAGCGGCATGTTAAGTCAGCAAAAGAAAGTTCAAAACGGATTTAACATAACGAATGCTCCTTCTGGGATCTTGTTAATCATTCGGCGATAGAACGAAGATTATTGATTCCCTCTTTGAAACATCGAATGGATAATGCTTGTATGTCAAAGAGGATTGCGGTAATTTGTCAATAATTTTCCAATGTTATCTAACTTGTAATAAAAGAGACACTGATGTTACGTAAAATTCCGCCAATCAAATTGTTCCAATGCTGCATTCACATTTACGCCAAATGTACCAAGAATTATTGATCTTTAAGGAGCCACAAATGTCCTCCTTTTTAACAAATATGAAACCTTTGTTGTTGACTCTGTTGAGATCTTTGCCCAATACGTATGTGGTGCCTTTTGTACCTTGACTTGTAACTAAACCTTCGTCCTTTCACACATCAAATTGCTTTTCAAAATCTAGTACATAGGCCTAGTCTCAGTTGCCAAACTCATTGAACGGAATGTTGATTGAGCAAATCTTTAAAAAACTACAAACTATTTTACCATTACCGACTATTTGTATTCGGGAATAGTAGAGCAATAAATACTGAGCCCAATTTTGAAGAGCCGTTGCGGTCCATCGCTAGTGGCTATCGAACGAGTTTGATTAGCAACAACCGAAGGACTTGTATCCATAAGATCTCGTGTTGACTCTTTGGTAATGTGTGAATCTTTCAAACAGTGCTCAACCTTGAGAAGGAAATAATCCATACACTTGTGTATTGCCTTTTCAGATGCGTCCACCTCAGCCAAGACTAACTCGAAGCCATCCAACACTCAAGTACCTAAAGACCACCATCCTTCGGATCCTCATTCTGTCTCCCAAACCACCAATGGTAATGCCAGTAGCAACAGTGCAACCGCTGTTAGCAATGGCGCCAGCAATAGTAGCAACACTCTTGGACGAGTGCGACGGAGAAAATTCTCCGTCATCCGGAAACTCTTCAAACCTTGGAAGTGGAAGCAAAAGCCCAACAATACCAATGTGACCAAATGCATCAATTCCACAGTCATTTCCACAGGTATGACACACTATTACCTATTTTAAGGTCTTTTCTTGCGTACAAGGACTTTCATAGTTGCCCCATGCTTTGCTTGGAGAGTTTCTCAGTAAAAATCAATGTTTCATAACTGATTTAAAGCGGCAGAATTTTTTAATGCGGTAATTAATTCATGACTGATTTGAATCAGCTTGAATTTGTAGAAATAAAAGAAAAATGAAATGATTAGTGGATTGCATGTTGTTTTGAATTTGGCTTTGCTTTGCAGTAAGAATAACGGCCGTGATGCTACATGTATACAGTTATCATGGTATTTAGCGTAATATACGTGATTCGCATCAAGTATTTTTTCAACCCTTTATTTGTGTAGGAATTTTTTACCGTTTGCTCAGCGACATTCCGCAGTCTTAAAGTGTGTCTTTCTCCGTTTTTTACCTGAAATAAAAACAAGTCTTTCACGTGAAATATCAGGAAAAAACGTTGGCTGTCTCTTCGTTGTCTGTTGCAGAACCCGATCATGGCAGATAATGTTTTTGAAAAGCCAATATTGCATCTCATTTACAAAAGCCTCCGCTTGGCACAAACCAAATGCGAAACCATTTTCTGAACTACAGACATTATCATAAAGTGGAGTACGAGCGAAGGAAGATGCGTGAGAAACCTCTTTGCTTAAGATGAATGTCCACTTGTCTTCGTTTTACAACCTTAATTGTTTTTCTTCTGAAAGGGACCATGCCTTGTTTCTTTGGTCTTCTCTAAGTGCAAGTCAGTGTGCCAAGAACTAGGTAGTATGTAAAAACCTCTCTGCATGACTGTTATATTTGTGTGGGCTTCATATTTTGCCTTGGAAAGTGTCTTAAGTGGAAAATGATAAACTAGACCCCACAAGGCCACGGTTTCATGGGAGCCCAGTATTGGGTAGTCTGCTCATGTACTTGTCAAATTAGTCTCTAGCCTCCTTTCAAGCGGGGTTTTATCGTCTATTGGAACAAATTCCAACCACTTTTTCTCTCCCTTTCCTTCGTATCCCTCGTATCCCTTTGGTGGCCATACTGGGCTTTCCACTGCCATTGCTTGTCTCTGTTTGGTTCAAGAAGCTCTCAACTTTCACTGCGAGAATACCCTTGAGACGGACATGACTGTGGCCTTTTTGTTCTTTCGTATGAAGCCCCCC
>NC_081447.1:13744299-13824653 GCF_007210705.1 Tigriopus californicus
CCCCCCTCCCCGCCGGCGTCTCTTTTGGGCGATCACCGTATTCACCAGAGATCAACCCAGAGACAAGGGGGCACATCACATCGCTCGTCACGTACCTACATTAAGCAAGGTTGAGAGGGAGGGGTTGTCTCGATGTTATGGTTCAGGTTGGGAACATCTCTCTCAGTGGACAGGTACCCACAATGTTGTAGCTCCTTCATTTCTATATTGGTCGTATTGGAATTGCCAAACCTTTTGGGGACGAGAATTAGGATTCTATCAAAGCTACGTACGACGAGATGTTTTAATAGCATGAGAAAGAGAGTCTTCTTCCATCGCTCCCTCTCATGATCTTTCCTCTCCTGAGATGTCATGGAGTCCAAAGGTTCTCTCCCTTCTGACTTTCTCTTTTCGTTCCAGCTGAAAGTAACGGAAGCGCTTTGGGTGGAACACAGCGCGTCCGACCTACCTCGACGATCCCTCGGAGTGAGGCCGTTGCAACGGCGACCTCTCTGGCCTTGGCCGCCTCGGAGCGAGTGGCGGGTGGACGACAGCAGCAATTAGTACTACAGCAACAACAACAGCAACAGCATCACCACGCCAAGCAGCAACACCGAGTCCCCTCCTTGTTGTCGAACTCGGAGCAGCAACGCGAACCCGTCCAGTCCCTTTCTTTAGCCGCCTCGAAAAAGGGAGGCTCGACAGCGGTGTCATCGTCAACTTACTCTGGTCCCTCTTCTGCCGCCGAGGACAAGACCAAGAAGCACCCTGTTCCTCTCTCCTCCACTTCCAACACCACTCCGTCGACCATCAAATTTAGTGGTGGCTCCTCTTCCAAAGTACTCAATTTGTCCTCCACCCCCAACAATATCTCGTTGTCGGACTTCAGTGCCGAGGTCGACTTGTCAGGGACGGGGAGTGAGACGATGAACAATTCGGTGGTTTTGAACTCCTCAGCGTACGGTCCATCGATCTTGTCGTCGTCGGGTATTAGTGAAGGCCACCACGGCTCCAACTCTTCCAGTTCAGTGGCCACTAGGCCATCTTCCATACCGATGGACACAGTGAATAAATCGGGGAAGAGGTCGCGATGGCTTTTGTGTTATCCTTCAGGCGGTGCTGCCAACTCCGAGAGCCCGTCTCCGCCCTCGGAAGAGGCCGAATCCAATATGTCCACTCCATCTCCCACAGATCACGGGTTTCGCATCCCCAATTCGTATTCCAATGAGCGCCCAACGAGTCTCCCTGTCGCCTTGCTCAACGCCTCCAAAAGTGAGTGCTTCTTGGTTTATCCATTTTTTTCCTTGGTCACCGTCAGACCCGAACACGAATGAGTCTAGACATGGAATGACAGCTTGACACTCTGGACGGACAGGTGAAATGTAGTTGTCTGGAGTCAAGTCCTCCCCTGCTCCCCAACAATCAATTTCTGGACTGTACTGCCATGCCCAGCGGTCTTTAAACGCTTTGTTTCTTTTTCCTTGTAGTGGAAGCGCTGAACCCTCTATCAATCGACCCAAACGAGCGGGTGACTCCGAGTGACCTGCAAGATACGCCCATGTTTGGCCACCAAGTACCTGCTAACGATTGTGGAGGCTACAACGGGATCTCTGATATTGGTGTTATCCCACCCCCTCCCATGTTCAGCTCGCCATGTGCTTATGACCAAGCGGCTGCCATGCGAGGGGTAGAAATCGCATTCCAACCTCCGGGCGATGAGTACGGACCATTTTCCGGTAAGAAATACAGAACTATTTTAGGATTTGGGGACTGCGAGTCAAAGAACCTCGGAACTTATAAGTGTGTTTAACATTTAATCTCTCCATACTCGTGCCTTGATCCGAGTGGTTGACATCCTTTTTCCTCCTTTTTTCCCTCAGATGAGGAAGATTCCGAGGGCTTCCAAATGGATCCTGATTATGGTGAAGACTCCCGCGTTATTCAAACAGTCCCCGCCAAGGAACCCTGTTTTAGTGCAGTGCCCATCAAATCGGCCTTAAAGAAGGTCGGAGGCAACATGAGTAGTATGGGTGGGCGTATCATGAATGGCGGAGGAAAATCCCCCATGCTCAGTCAGGAAGCCAAGTCCATGTCCGAGCAAGGCTCTTCCAGGTAAGGGGATTGTAAATGTTTGCTCGTCGCGTCTCCAATTCAAAATCAACTTTACTTGGTGATGATTTGATAGGAAGTTCCAGCAACGCAAATGAATGAATGGTTTCTCACCATCAATTTACGAAAAACAGTCTCGTCAATGGCATTTCAAGGGTCTAGTGGTTATTGTTCCTTTGCGTTGCCAGGAATATTTAGAAATTGTCAACCTTCGATGTAAAAGAAGAGACCAACGCTTTGTCTCAATGTCGTGATCAGTGTAAGGGAGGGTCTTCGCGTTTCCCAAAACAACACGCTCGTTGATTTTGAGATCCAGTACTGCCTCAGCTCATTGTATGAGCTATCTAAGGGGTAAAGAGACCTTCCGCAGAGAATGAAAAAAAGGTTCTTTGCAAAACAAAGAAGAAGTTGGCCATGGCCAGTTTTCCTCGATGAAAATATATCTGAGGTTACTTGAACAAGTTGGTTGTGTGAGCACAGTATTTGCATTAAATTGTTTTCCTTTCCCTTCCTTCTAACCGTGCTTACCCCAGGAGGCCACTCATGCCTAAATTGAGATTCAGGTAAAATATAAGCAATAACAAGCGTCTCGTCGCTTCACGAGTCCACACGTTCTGTGTACTCGTTCAGAACTGTCGTGTTACAAGTTATTTGCCGGAAGTTTTTCATTGGCTCTAATCCTGTTTGCAGTATTCCCTCACGCCCGAGATTGGGTCAGTATCGTGATGACAAAGAGAACCGAGGACCGAAGGTCATGGAGGATAGCGGTCATAGTTACTACTCAGAGGAACCTGAGGAAGAGGATCGAATGGCCGACAAATTGGCCCGGAAAGACTCTTTAGCTATCAAATTGTCGCAAAGACCCGAAAGGCAGGAACTCATTGATCGGAATATCCTCCATGGTGATTCGGACGAGGAGCGTCGAATCGATCGTTCCCTAGTTGGAGCCAAACTCGTGCGACGTTTGAGCTTGCGTCCTTCTTTTGAGGAGCTGGAGGAACGAAATATCTTGAAAAGTATGACCCTAATTGGGATTATTAGGACACTAAAACAATGAATGACATATCGGATCTCGCTTTGCTTATTTTTTTTTTAGAGAATTCGAGCGAAGAACTCAAACGGGAGCGAGAGGAGAAAAAGCGATATCTGCTCCGAAAACTGAGCTTCCGACCGTCGATAGACGAGCTCAAAAATAGAAAAGTATGGCCAATAATTGACTTGCAAACAAACTTCAAGTTGATTCGACTGAATTTTCATCTCTTATTACCCGTTTTTAGATTATCAAATTTAACGACTATATTGAGGTGACTCCTTGCCACGAGTATGATCGACGGGCAGATAAACCTTGGACCCGGTTAACGCCCAAAGATAAAGCCTCTATTAGGAAAGAACTTAACGACTATAAATCCAATGAAATGGACGTTCACGAAGAAAGCCGACATCTTACCAGGTTCGTCTAATCCTTCTTACTAAAAATGCCAGACCTTGACATTCAATAATTAATTGAAAAGTTACATGGAACCTTCTTTTTAATTAAGGGTTGAATTTTATCAAAATATGGTCATATTTAAACGCTACATTAAAAAGAGCATTATGTAAAAAACATTTGACAAGCAAAAAAATGATATCGATCGTGCTCTTCAAAAAGTTGACTTCCTTTATGAAACTGGCAACATTGCGAAAACTAATAAACTATTTATTTGTTGACTTCTACCAATACCAAGATCATGGAAAAGCGACGACAATCAAACCATTTCGATCATTCCATTTTCAGGTTTCACCGACCTTAGGAAGAAATTGATACCAAAAATAACATCATTTAAAGTTCCTCCAAGCTCTATTCCCGCCGGCCCCAACCCTCACCCGTATCTCCCTTCTCAAACAAAAACAAACGTACTATTGAGAGTGTCGTATATTCCTCTCTCTATATGTACTATATAACTTTTTGCATGATTCATCCGTAATATCTGAAGAATACAGTCTTAATCCTCCTTCCCCCCCCCCTCATTGAAGAACACAACGCTCCGAACATGCTCCCAATTTGGCAATTTTATATGATCTTTTTTCGTATCTTCCTTCACCCAAAACGAACAAGAAATCTCCCTTGGTCCTTTTCAAAATGTCTGCGCTCTCTTCTATTTATCTGTGATGTCTTCTGAGCGTTTGGGAACACATTCCTTCAAGATTCTCGTAACCCAACCAACAAATACTGCTACCAATCATTATCACCGATACAACCACAAAATGATGATAATAATAATAATGATAATGCTACTGCCGCCAGGTATGTGCTGCAACCCACATTATTAGTAAAAGCGCGTGTACACGAAGAGGAAGAATAAAAGAGTAATAATCAACACGAATACCCGAACTTGACAGAAAATATGTATTTGTTTTTACAAGTCCTTCTATCCTGTATTACTAAACTTTTCTGCCTCCTTGAGTTGCAGAAAAGGCGTAGAGTGGGAAATTATTTTGATATTTTGGGGTTTGATTTTTCGATGGCAACTTAGGTGGTTAATCGTTTCCAAATGAGCTCAAGACTCATTAGCAGTCTGGCATGCTGGTCGGTGGGACCAACTTCATTATGAGCTGAATCTTCTGCGTGATTTTGCCTGAAACGCAACGAGTGTGTTCAACGTAGATTAAGATCTTGATGATTCAGGCGTTCAATCACCGGCTGCATTGAGATTCCAAATGGAACTTACCGAGGAAAGGAAGACGTATTCTGTAGAGTACAAATGGAACATAGAGAACCGCTCCAGCAACCATAAATAGGATAGAGTAGATGTACTCGATCTTGGGGTTATCAATGATGGGCGCCAAAACGAGATACACCGACGCCACGAGCACGATAATGGGTACAAATAGAGGTACCTGCAAGATGCGTCAAAAGGTGAGAGGGAATAAATAAGTAATGAAAGTTACAATGTTCAGGAAGAAAGAATCGGGCATAACGGATCAATGTTTGTGAGCTTTGAAATTGAGTCCGACGCAATAGATATTTATGTCTGCAGTAAAGCTTCTGATGTTTTATTCCATTCGCCATTCAGGCATGTTTCAACCATGTTTTGGCACTTTGGTAACAGGTAAGCTCACACTTGACTGCAATTCGGCGATAATTTCAATCACTAATATCATCTTTGATTTGGGGCATTTTATTGTGAAGGCAAAAGGTGCCTATTTGTGAACGAGGAAAATTCCTTCGAAAAGAAAGCTCCATCTATCAATCAATCCCCATGTCTTTGTTGTTGTCTAATTAGTAAGCACGAGAAACCCAGGGTGTATCTTGCTAAATAAAAAAAGTCCTACATAGATTTGAATAGTTCTTGGCTACGGGCAAAAAAAAGTAGCAAGCAGAGCAAAGTGGTTTTTCAAATAATATCAGCAGAATTTTTGAGCACAATTGTGATGGCATTCGTCCAACAAATTCAATCCTAAATCTGTGATTGAACCACCAGTTGATTCCGGGCTTTGTTTTCGTCATTTCCCGGCGCAAAAACTATAAACAAGATGCTCATTCAACCAATGTTGGGCATACACTGAATTTGTCATTCATTTGTATTTGCCGGTTTGTTGAACCAACCAGTATTCTGATATTGAGCCAATATATGTGTGCAATGACTGAGCTGTACCAAAAATGACAATTATTTTTAGGTTTGTAGACCAACTCATTAAGGTTCGAGTTGGTTGTGGTGTTTGTCCGAATTCTCCCTCCAAAAGATGTCCAAAATCAGGGTGCCGCCCCACATTTTCCCTTGAATTTCCTTTGCTTCGCATGCATAATCCACTCAAAATAAGACATTTAAAATTCTGGCAATACACGCTTTGATTGTGTTGCTTCTCTTGTAATGGTTCTCTAGAGGCTCGGAGAAAGTCTCTAGTTCCTTTTATATCAAGAATTCAATTATGCGCAAAAACAATCCATTTTTTGCCAACTAAATGTTTTGGTACGTACCAATCTGATTGATTTTGGCTCAAATGTACAAGAGTTTACAGAGAAAACAGCAGTTTTGAATGCATAAAGAGGTATGGAACAACGTTTAAAAAAACATAGTTATTTGCGAAAATAAAATGAACCTTTAGTTGCACAGAACATCATGATTCGAAATCATTATAAAAGAAGAAGGAAACGATTAAAAAGTTTGATATACTCAATCAACTTCACAGAGAAAAGCACTAATGAAAAATGTGATCCTAAAAAAAATGTTTTTGCCAAAGACAGAAATTTTGCCGTATTTGCTTCCGTTCCATTCCTTCGAAAGATATTCTTTCCAGGAAATGTACACCTTACATTGGACTATTAGACTTTTTTCCACTTGCCCCAAACACATTTAGGGTGTCCTCTCTAAAGAGAAAGCTTTTTATTTGAGAGCCTATGTACGTATTTATGCACTCATGATTAAATGAGGCTTTTATTTATCGTTATTTTTTATATTCACCTTGTATGGTCGAGCAATATCGTGTTTAGTCTTTCTGAGGAGCAGAAGAGCAAACATGGACATGCCATAAAAAATCCAGACAGTGAAGCTGAAGAAATCGATCAATCCCTCGATATTCCCGCCAAATATAAGAACTTGTGCAATCAGGGCCTGAAATGAAGAAGGGTCTAATTTCCTCCGATTTCATACAACCCATTGCTTTTTTAATAAGTCCTTACGTGGAAAATTAATGCCGGTGCAGGGGTCAGATTTTTCCTGTGGACATAAGATAGGATGTCCAGGAGATGACCTTCACGACTTGCCACGTAACAAAGTCTGGAACAAAAATCATCGATTTACAATTAAGCTAGTGCAATTGTACAATCAGAAATCGAGATAAAAGAACACACCTTCCTGCAGCGAAAATAGTTCCATTGGCCGAGCCAAAGGTCGAAATGGCTACCGAAAGGGGCATGATCCACGAAAAACCCTTCAGAATTCTCGATCCAAACGTCTAAGATAGGGTAGAATAGATCGAGATTATTCTCATATCAAGGAGGAATTGTCATCATAGGATCCCTTACCACGGCCACGGCATCGCTGATGATCATCTCCGAAGGGGACATCACTGTCAAATAGGCGATATTGACTAGGACATAGCATAAAGTCACCAACGGAATGGCGATCAAAATGGATAGAGGTAAATTCCTCTTGGGATTGACGATCTCCTCGGTGACATAGTTCAAGTTGTTCCACCCATCGTAAGCCCAGAGACCCGAATAGAAAGCGACGGCCAGATTCCCAAGAGAGGGTTGCTCCCCCTTGGAGTCCGCAAAAATGTCCACATTGCCTGGAGAACCAAATCGTCTCATGGAAACCCCTAAATGTTCCCTAACCCCATCAACCCCCTACCTTGAATCATCTTATACGCTCCCCCTGCAATAATAATGAAAATGGCGAGTAATTTGCAGAAACAAAAGACATTCTGAATGGTCGTGGCCAATCTGACGCTGAGACAGTTAATCAGAGTCACCAGAGCTGAAATATCGAAAGCAAACCAAGCATTAACATTTCCTCGCCACATTTGAAGTCACCACGTGCTTTCCGTCTTGGCCTTACCAACAGTGGTGATGCCGATGAGTTTGAGTACGAAAGGCGAGGGAGGACACTCGTAGGCGAAAGCCTCGACCACATATTCTGCAAAGCTCAAGCAGATGATGGCCAATTGCGAGGGTTTGATGATGATGGTTGACACCCAACTGAACATGTAGGCCGGGAAGGGCCCAAAAGCCACCATGAAGTAAGAGTACTCGGCACCGGAAGACGTGATCATGGTGCCTAACTCTGCGTACGCCAGAGCACCTGAGAAGGACGTGAGATGGTTCATTTTAAGTGCAAGTGCAAAGTAGAATTCAGCTAGATCAAGGTATTAATGTGTGCATACCTAACATGGATAGGACCCCGCAAGCGACCCATACTGCCAAGGAATACTCAATGGATTGTGTTCGCTCTAAGAGACCCGCGGGAGAGACGAAAATGCCAGAACCTGAGAATGAGGAACAAAACCTGTTTTCATTACAGATTGGTTAGATAAAACATGTTTTATTGATGCAATCATGTTTTGTCAGGAAATGAGTCATGTCGTTATCTAAAGTTGGCCCAACATTAGGTGGAAGTTGAAATAACGAGGACTCGTTTCCTTGAACGGTTGATTAATAAGTGTGTATGAAAATTAGATTTAGACAAAAAAAAAGCTGCCCACCCACCTATCATTGTGCCAACAATTAAAGCGATCCCACTGAAGAGATCGACTCGTCGACGAAGCTTGACGGGTTTGGCGTCCCCACCGCCTCCTTCACTGTTCCTCTTTATTCTTTTCATGATGAAATAGAGCCAGGAATAATGGAATGAATTCTATATTCACGAATTCAAGTCCAAACTGTAGGCAAGAATGAGGTTTATTGGAAGCATGAGACTCAACAAGAATATATCTCGACGTGAGCTGTTGTGGAAAAAATATGAGAAAGCACATTCTTTAGTGCCAAGATCGGTCCTCTCGGTTGTCCTCTCCCTGTGAAAATTGAGCTATGTGAACACGTCGAGGGAAAAGAGAGCTTTCGGCAAAATATCATGGATGAAGAGAGACTCACGGAAAGGTTTTATTACGGCCAGGCAACAAGTTACGCGCTTTTATGCAAGCGTAGAGCCTTCTTGATCAATCTCGTCGGAATGCTTCACTTAAAATCGCTCAAGTGTGTCTTCTGATTGATGGATGGATAGACAGATAGATAAACCAGTGGACAGACAAGTTTACTGACCACTAGGGTAGCTTGCATAACCAATGGTAGGTTAGCGAGCGATTTGTTACCAAGAAACAACAATGTAGATGGCATGAGCCTCTTTCGAACATGTGATTAGGGAGCATTTCAGATCGACGACCACGAGTCCATCAAATGTTGGAAACAGGTGTGTGACAATTCTGGTGACTCCAACCGGAGAGTTGAGTCACCTTTTTGGCATCTCATTTTCATGTTTTGAGGTTTGTAAGTTGACCTCTTGGATGTAGTCATTATTGACGAATAGTCTAGAATTGTTGATTCTTTTGCGGCTTTTGCCCTTGAATTGTGGTCATTGGAAGTAATTGGTCTGGAGTTTGAAAAGGTTAAGCTGGTCTGGCGTCTTTCTTTTGGTCGAGCCCTCAGTCCAAGCGAGCGAACATCTTGTTAAAGCATTGGAATGGTCTCTTTGCTTTTTCATCCCTAATTTTCCAACAACTCTGCCAGCATCAAAGAACCTTACTACCACCATCTCAATATCAAGAACAACGCCATTATCATTGGCACCATTACCTTATCGTTACCTTTACTTTAACCACCCCGACCATTGACAATAACAACAACAGCACAACACCTGTGCTGTAAGTCGAGCAACAACCCAAAATGTTCTTGTTCGCCCCTAAGTCTTTCTTGCTTTTCTTTCTTTCTTTCTCCCTCCCTCTTTCTCGCTAATAATAAGACCTCACTGGTTCAGCTCTATTGATACCCCGTGAAAACCTCCTTGTTCAGACAGTGTAGTGGATATGGACAACACCTTGAAAGGGCCACTCCAAGGGGCACAGGTCGCCTCATTTCTAGTATACCTAGTTTTTCCGTCATGGGTCGATCGCCTCCTCCATTATGATTATCGTCATCATTGCCATCCCCATCATCAACATCGTCGTCGCCTTCGTGGGGTTCACCAAGGAGGTGCTCTCTCTCCCTGTGTGTGTACTGTAGGTAATCGGCAGCAGTGCCTTTGTACGGCTTGTACCTGTTCACTTTGCACAGGCAAAAACAGAAGTCAATGGATACAGGAGAGTTGCCGGTCGACCAAGAACTACTACCCGATAGTTTGGAGTGCTCCCTGGATTATTCTGTGTCGTCTCTGTCTATGCTATCCGTGGGTCTGAAACAGTCGAGTTCGAAGGACCGAGAGCACCAAGAACGACGAGAGGGTGTCCACGCTCAGTGTTCGCTCCTGGCTGAGAACTGAACTACCGAGAAGGCAGCGAGGAGAAGAAGGTTGAGCACACAGAGCGAGAGATTCTCGTGCTTGCTCCATGAGTCCGTCCATCCATCTATCCAACAACAACCCAGGTAGCAAGCCAGCCAAGATCAGAGATGAGTTTTTCCCCAATGTGAGAGCTTTGTTCGGTCTTGATTCTCCATCAAGATGGGGGAGGAGGAGCAGGGGTTTTGTTTCCCCCAGACCATAAATCCATTCAGTAGTAGTAATAAGGAGAACAAGGCCAAGGTGAAGGCTGAGCACGAGGACCACCATCAAGCCTGCCAATTCAGTGTCATCGAGGATCCGCTCACCGGAGAGACTTATGAGAAAGGTCGACTCCTAGGCAAAGGTGGGTTCGCTCTGGTCTACGAAGTTTTTAGTACCGGTTCCAAAAGTCAATTCGCTGACAAAGTGATCAAGAAAAGCGTGATCCTCAAGAAGAAGACCACACTGGAAAAGGTCCGACGAGAGATTGCAATTCATCAACAGATGAATCACGTTAATGTGGTCCAGTTCCACAAGCATTTCGAAGACCTTCATCACATTCACATCGTGATGGAATATTGTGCCAAGAAGTCGTTGCTCCACGTCATGAAGTACCAGAAACGCTTCACAGAGGCTGCCACCCGCGGCTACTTGAACCAGATCTGCTTGGGGGTGCAGTACATTCATTCCGTGGGCATCCTCCATCGAGATCTCAAGCTCGGCAACATGTTCCTCACCGACGACGATATCGTCAAGATTGGGGATTTCGGCCTGGCCACCCATGTGGATGACGTCACGTCATCCACCCTTTGTGGAACGCCAAATTATATCGCCCCGGAAGTCTTGTTAAAGAAAGACCACGGGGTGGAGGCCGATATTTGGGCCATGGGCTGCATGACTTACGCCATGCTGGTGGGCAAGCCTCCGTTTGAGACGAGCTCCTTGGACTCGACCTACAACAAGATCGCCACCAATGACTTCACTCTCCCGGAATTCATGTCGGATTCCGCCCGATCTTTCATTTGCCAGCTTTTGGACCCCGAGCCCAAACGGAGAGGCAATCTCAATCCCCTGCCCAATGGCAGCAATTTGCTCAATCACACTTTTCTCACTACTGATCTCAGCCGGAAACGCGATGAACGTCGGTTGCCCTTCAAGCCCTTGGTTCAGCCTAATGGGCGTGTCTGCAACCCAGCTCACGTGGTACAGGCCCTTATCGGGAAGATCTCCAAATCTCTGCAGAGTGATAAGTTGCAGCAGCCATCATCCTCCCCCATAGACATCCGAACCGCTCATTTCCGGGGTCCCATTGTGTCCAAATGGATCGACTACTCGAACAAATACGGCTTCGGCTACGAGCTCTCAAATAAGTCCATTGGGATCCTGTTCAATGACGGCAACTCGGTCGTGAAGAACCCCGTGGACGAGGCCTATCTAGTTCGGAGTAACGGCGCTAATGACAACCAAGAATCCCACATGACTCATCAAAGCAATGGTCATCGACCACAAAACAAAGACTTCACGGAGTACGTGAAACTCCTGCATCACTTCTCACGTTACATGGAGGACAATCTAGCCGACGGGACGAATCACGCCTCCCCCTCCCAGAGCAAAGACCACCACACCCACCTTCTCAAATGGACCCGCTCGAAATCAAGCGTGGTCATGGTGCTAAGTAATCATGCCATTCAAATCAACTTCTTGACCACGCACGAGAAGATCCATTTCAGTCTGGGCGAAAAAGACGTGGTGGTGTCCATCCCCAGTTTGGAGAGGGAGACAGGGATTCCCGCCTACTACCTCAGTACTCTGCCCAAAGTGTTCAATGACCTTCTGTTTCAATGCCAGACTCAACTCATGTTATTGACCTAGGGAAGTGATCCTGTTTTACTGTATTAGGAATGATCTTATTAGCTGGAGGAGTAAGATTCCAGATTCCATCCAAGTAAGGCTGTTTTAGTGTCATACAACAGAATTGACTATCATTGATTAACGTGAATGCTTGTTCGATTTGCCAATAAGAATAACCATTAGAACTTTCTAACATTGTGCGTCAATCACTCTACCTCTTGACCAAGTATGGAGAATAAGCGGAGGAAAAACAAATCGCTGGTGAATTAAAATTGTAGTAAATATTCATTGAACCGAGTGAGTCTCATGGAAGAGTTGTTTCGCTTGATTCCTTAAGATTTTGATGCAGTCATTCCATTCGAAAGTCTACAAAAGTGCAAGTATTTGCTTAAATCATACTAAGTTGGACAAAGCCATTGTCATTCAGGAAAAGAGGGACTGACAAACATGTTAGAAGATAAAAGGATGAAATTTGACAACTTTAATGGCGAAAAATAGAAATGGGCACACAAAAAGAATGAAGTAGCGCACGCAAGTCACCACAAAAATAAGTATTTATGGCATATATACCAAACAAACAACTTGGCACAATAATTTGGCACACCATAAGGTATCAAATGAATAACAGTAGCCAAAAAGTTATTTATCTCGGCACACCTTAAATAGAAAGTGGCACATCAAATGTACATAGTGGCACACGTACGTAAGCCAAAGCACCACCAAGTCATTATTTCACGACTGAAGAGATCGTAAGAGCGTATTTCTTTTTAGAAAATGAATATGTTGCAAGTTATTCTAATATGATGCACTAAAACTGCCGTTGGTTTCGTCAGTGGTTGAACCGGAAAATGCACAAATGTGCTTGAATACTTTAATTTTGCCCCCCTCTCCCCATTTAAATAGCGGTGGCCTTGCTTTTATGAGCCACGCTATTCTCTTTTTTTCGAGCTCTTTTTTAAAATGTACTAGGTGCTCCTTTTTTTGGGCATACACATTTACAGTTCGGTGTGCTGATCAAAATCTTGATGTGCCATTTTATGTTTGTCGTGTGCCCAGTTTTATGTCATTCAATTCGCTGCAAGAATCAAGGGTGTGATAGTTAAAGAAAAGACTCGATTTGCATAAGGAGATGTTTTGCCTACTGTTGACAAAAGGCATTGTAGCATATGAGAAATCAAACAGACCAACATCAACAATGAACCATCCTCCTGCTCTAAAATAGTTCAAAGAAGACTTAAAGCACGCCACATGCTCGAGCTCGAATGATTCTGAGGAATGAAGGGTGGTTGTTGATGATTGGCCGGTCTCCTCTTTTATTGTGTGTCCACATGAAGATTTCGAGTGTTCAACATCGAGCACGAATCCTCCTTCGAATCATTTCACACTCACCAAGAGTCAAGAGTCATCCTCAAACCAGGCAGGGTAGATGATGGTTGGCTAGTACACACCTCGACCTTACCTAGAGTGCTTGTTTATGGACCTGAGCAATCAACCCCTGTGATTTGCCTCAGCCACACCGGAAATTCTTCTTCTTCTTCTACGTGGAAAGTCAGAAACAAAGAGAATCGGTCGAACAGAACGAATTGGCTAGACAACATGTTGGTTGGTAGAGGGTACAAGAGTGAATACGGTTCTATTTCCAAGAATCTATTTTCCTGAGTAAATATTTCACCTCATGGGTAGTAGGCTCCCTCAATGAAAGGCCCCAACGCCGATCAAGAGATTGCGACGCGTGAAATGTAATCCGGCAATACCTGTGTCCTTGGTGTAGAAAGTAGCCATGTGTAGTCGTTTGCTGTCCTTGTCCACATTCGGGTTGTGAGTCACGTTGACTTCCTCCAAGTTAAGCTCGGAGGTGAATTTTTCAAAGTTCCACAACTTGATACTGTTATCGAACGAGGCTGACGCCAATGTCGACCCGCCTCGACTGAACCCAAGGGCGATGATGCGCTTCCCATGGGACTCGAAATCGCCCAACAAGTGGCCGTAGACCACGTCCCACACGAGAATCCGGCGATCCTCACCTCCCGTCACCAAGAAGCGCCCGTCGACTGAGAATTGAACGCAAGAAATGGATTTTTTGTGACCCGTCATCAACCTCACACAAGCCCCGGTGACGCAATCCCATAGACGAACACTTCGATCACTGGATCCGGATGCCACGTAATTTCCATTGGGATGAAACGCAATGCAATCTACATCGGAGAAATGGCCAGCAAAGATCCGCAAACTTTGAGATTGCTCGGTACTCCACAATCGCGCAGTTTTGTCATGGCCACAAGATGCAAAATAATAACCGAGAGGAGAAAACAAGACTTGCCAAACTGGGCTCATATGTCCTCGGAAGTTCACGATACAGGTCCACGTTTGTAAGCTCCAAAGACGAATGGACCCATCCTCAGAGCAGGAGATCAAGAAGTCCTTGTTGGGATCAAAGGACAAGCCATATACGGGCCCGGAATGTCCGAGAAACTCTTTGAAGGCCTCGCCTTTATTGTCATCCATCATTCGGTGGAAAACGTCATCCGCATCCTGATCAATATCCATGAGAGTCTCAGCCGGTTTCAGAGGCTTTAGCTTGTACGGTAACAAAGACCAGACCTGGACACTGGCATTGGCAAATCCCAAGGCGATCAAGGTGCTATCATCGCTCAGTTCCACGGCCGTGACCGACTCCTTGGCATTCAATACGGTGTAGAAACACGCCGAGGGTAAAGATTCGTTGGTTAAACGGAGACGCTTCTGGAGCTCACGGTACTTCTTGGCCTTTTCGATCTTGTCACCGTCTTTAAGCTCCGGGAAGGGCATGCGATTGGCCGAGGGGGCATTGGGATCATTACGTTGTTTACGCAGGAAGGACAAGTCTTTTTTAGCCTTCTTCTTCTTGGCCTTATCGCCTTCCTCACCCGGATCTTCACTCTCGGCCGCCACACTCAAGTAGTTGGCCAAATCCGGCTCTTTAGGCAAGCCGTGAAAAATCTTGGTGCGGTTGGCTTGCCGATTGGCTTCTCCCACTACGCCTCCGGCAGTACTCACAATTTGGCCTTTATTTCGAGCAATCCCCTCGTACACGTCTAAGTAGAGATGCTCTTGAATGATGTTCCACAAGATGGTGTACTTCTTCTCACTCATGTACTTCTTCTGCTGCCGCAACTGACTGTAGGTATCGCGGGACATTCTGACCGTGAACTGAGAGGTCTGGAAATTCTCCATGAGCTCACTGCCTGCCATGTGTTCCTTCTTGGAAATGAAGGACAACTTCTTGATGTCCTCTTGGAAGAACGTCTCTTGAATGACGGAGAATCGGTCCAAGAAATCCTTGCCCGTGCTTTCGTGGCTGTTGTAGATTAATTCCAGGTACATGTGCACAAACACGGGGTACAAGATCAAGGCCAATTCATGGCGATACAAATCCAACGAGTTGTGTACAAACTCCACCAAATCATGATAGACCCTCTCATACAACCTCGGATCGCCCTCGCTCTCGTAGGAGGCCAACACGTTATTGGGTTGTGATCCCACATTGGGCGTGGCGGGTTCGGTCTTGATGCCCGTGGCCGCTGAGGAAGAAGAGGCCGTTGAAGGGCTGGACGTGGCAAAGGCCCGCTTCACCTTTTCGGCTGCATCGCCCAATTGGTTCTCTTGCAAGAACTTGAGCACGCGGGACAATTCGGAATCCGGCTCCTCCTTTTTAATGGCCGAGGGCATGATCAAAGGGGCGGGCGTGGGATTGGAGGCGGAAGCACTGGCACTAGGGGGGAGCGGGCTAGGTAGAGGCGCCGGCGAGGAGGTAGGTGTGGGCGGCGAAGGCACGGCCGCCATTATCCACGCTCACTCACACGTGGACACGCCGAGGATGGAGCGAGTTTCCGGATTTAAGGATTCAAAAATGAGGATGAGGCCCTGTGCTTTTGGGCGAAACCTCAGACCAAATAAATCACAAACAACGTAAAGGTAATCCAAACATAAACACCAAAGTGGAAACAGCGTGACTAAAATATTCAAGTATACTCACGTTGACTAGGTACTTCGTTCCCTTTTTTTCGAGGAAGTAAATCGATGACTGATCCTCATCCAGTTAAGTTTGGTGTGTTCCAATTCGAGTTCAAGTCAACCAAAAAGCATTGCTACCGCGTAACATTCGAAGACTTCGAGTCAACATTTTTCAATCATGAGCATTGGCATTTCATCTTGGCATAATTGTTAAGAATATGTTGCACCATAATGATTGAAGTGTAAAAATTAGGACCCTGGGTGGGGTAATGATTGTTGAAGGTTTGCAACAATGTCGCAAAAGTCATGATGGAAAAACAGCATTGGACATTGTCAAGCCGGTAAAGCTTCATTGTAAGAAGTCTTGGATTTAAGTCGTGCAAATGTGCAGACTTTGCAAATTTGATGCATCATACTGAAGTCAAAGAAAGATTTCCCCTGCTTACTAACTGCACTGAACCAGGTTTTCAGTCCAACAAAATATGATTGAGAAGATGTAAACAATAAAATAGCAAATGAAGGAAGATTCAAAACTAGGAAAACCCTCGGAGTGATTAAGAGCAGGCACAATTTTCAACCATTTCATTGTTCGTATTGTGCTAGATGGAAATAGCAAAAAATGGCAATTTATGTTTAGCCTTAAGTTTCCTCAGCTGTCACGAGATAAACGAAATATTGAGGGCCATTCTGGAAGCTGAAAAAGGAACGAGTAATTCTTTTTAGTTTTTGGGGCTTTACAATTGCACAATTTTTGAATGTAACGGAATCACAGTTCTTTTTTTCGAAAAATGGAACGAATTAGTGTAACTTCGTTGCTTGTAATTTCATTACTAATGCCCTGGCCGATAAAAATGGTAGGGCTTCCGGACTTGAGATAGGACATAGAACGGGCTCGCTTTCCTACACTTTTTTGGGTTTGTTTTTTATGCACTTTTCTAAACGCTACAGCGAATGTTATTCCCATTACTATTAAAATGAGAGGTTATAATTCGCCTATTTATTACCATTCAATCTTTATATGATATTTGGTCTGCCAATGATTTTTTGTATTTATTGGGGGATGTCAGGCCGAGATAGTCCTTGACTGTAGGGTTGATCTGGACTGCTATCTAAAAATTTGTCCTAGTCTGACTTGAAAGATGCAACCGGATCAACAGCTTCTACTAGAGCCCTCTAGCTTCTACGCATTCCTTGAAAATATTAGAATGAAGCACATTAAATAATGAAGGAGCCCGAGAAAGAAGAGAGTTCGATTTCATTGTTTTAACTAGCCTGGATTCTCGAGGACTTGAAGATGCTCTCAAAACGCACATTAAGCCTCTACGGTCACTAGAATTGATCCTAAATCCTGGATTGGGACAAAGCTCATGGATGCTTTTGAAGACGTACAGTATCAGATACCTTTCGAGCCTTCTCTGAACACTGTACAGTCCCAACCTTTTTGGTCTCGCCCAATACGAGAGCTCTCTCATTCCTGTGATGTTCCGAGTGAAACATCTTTGGACTTGTTCGACCTTTTGCAAACCTGCTGAACTCATTGGAGCCCAAATGGGAGAGGCACATTCCAGATGTGGCTGAACAATCGACTTGTACAGAGTTGACATCGTGATGCTGTCTCTGGACTTGAAGGTGCGATATATCCAACCACACATTTGAATAGCTTTACCCACCTTCAACTGGATATGCTCATCGAACTTTCCATTATTTTGGAGGACTACACCTGAATTTTTCATTGATGAGACTTGCTCAATATCTTTACCTCCATTATCAACGAGTGGAGTATTCAAAGGAGTTAACCCAAAGGTCATTGAGCAGAATTTCATTCCGTTCAGGGCCATATTACTTTCAGTAACCCAAGAGAAGATTATTTCTAGGTCCTTTGCCAGGCTAGTGGAATCTTGGCCATTCCTATCAGACACTAACTTTGTGTCGTCAGCGTAAGAGAGACTGGCAGTAATACTAAGCTTTTGAAGCGGGGCAACGAATATCCCCTAAGATGGAGCCCTGGGGAACACCTGACTTGACATCATGTATGTCACTAAGGGATTCCCCGATCTTAGCAATTTGCTTCCTATCATGAATGAAGCTTCTTATCCAATTGAGAACCTTGACTTGGATCCCAATGTCAAAAAGTCTATTCAACAAAAGGTCATGATCTACTCTATCAAAGGCCTTGGCAAAATCAAGATACGTAGACAATATCAACTGATTCGTGCCTTTCCAATCCCTCAATGACCTGCTCCAAATGCTCAATCAGTTGGGTTTTTGGGTAAAATGTGCTCGGAACCAGTGCTGGCTAGGAGGAAGGACTTCATTGACTGCAAGATATTCAACAAGTTTGGTCTTCATGATCTTCTCAAACACCTTTGCAATATTCGAAGTGAGAGAAATCGGCCTATAGTTACTGGGGAGCGACTTTTCTCCCCCTTTGAAAATTGGAACAACGTGAGCTAATTTTAGTGACGATGGAAACTTGCCCAGATCCAATATGCAACGCATCAAGTACGAAAAAACAGGAGCAAGAACCTGTGAGCATCTCATCAGAAACTGGTGTCCGTTAAAGCATCTTGATCTGTGACTTCAAGATCATCAAACTGTTCAATTTGACTAATGTCCCCAATCTCAACAGACTCATACTTAGAGCACTAAGCTATTGCTCCTACACTCAGTGGAGTTGAAAACACACTAGAGAACTGATCTCCAAGCATGTTAGCCATAACCTCTGCATTGATAATGGCTTCACCACCGAAGTCAAGGGACCTGCAAGGTGTTTCATCTTTCTCTTAGAGTTTCCATATAAGAAAAAAGCCTTTGGATTCGACCTTAACTCATGGACCACTCTAATCCCTGTTTTTTAATTGATCTTTCTTGATGGAGACCATAATTTTACCCTGAATCAAGTTCAACAGGTTTTGAAGACTAGCCACATCTAATGGATTAAAATTGCTCTTAAGCCTTTTTGCTAGTTTGCAACTCTTTTTAAACAAAGTTTTTTTTATATTTCAGAATTTTTGTCCGTGTCCCACCTTTCGGTACTCATTCAGAGATTGCTATATTAGAGCAAACTTCCTCAAAAATGAGGTTAATTTATCTATGGCAAGGTCATTAGTAAAGACCGAGCTAATCACTCCTCCAGCTTTTCGAACGACTGAGATATCGATTTCGAAATGGGAATATACCCATCCAGTCTAACTTACCACTCTACAAAACTAGCCGGAAAATTAAAATCTCCTACAAAGAAAACCTGCGAGCAAATTCCTCTATCCAACTCTTTTTCAGTGAACTGGAGCACTGTTTAGAAGGAGTTTACTGAACAAAAGGGAGGCCTATTCGTAGTTATTATTGGAGTGATCATGAATAAAGGTATTGTGACCACTACCATTACATTTCTCATCCACCCTTTGGTCTCCTTTCACGTTTCAATTCTTCTTTTCATTCTTCTCTTGTCCCTCCTGCGAAGCATACCATTCATTACCCAACCTCCCGAAATGTATCTTAAAGTTTCACATTCCTTCACTCATTGGGAACGCAACATCGTTCCGATAATGGACAGATCAAGACAAACTAAGATCTCTTATTCTCCATTAGAAAAGTGAACATGACTAATGTGAACAATCATTACTACCATATATGTAGACATACGTACACCCCCTTGTGGGGAAATGGGATTGTCAGGGTGTACCGTGTACCCTATCGTATCGAACTAAGGGATTCGAGCTCACGCCCTTTGAGGAACACACCGGGTGCATGTGACCACTCGGCTACCATGGTTTCTTGAAATAGTCGTACGTTGTAATATCAAAAGCGAGGATCAGCCCTGAAAATTGCGCTTGCTTTTTTTTCAAATTTTGTTATGTTTCCACGATTTTATTGTTACATCTCCTCAATTAAATTCCGTCAGACTAAAAGACCTGATTCAGAATGATGCTCTTATACAATTGATTGGCCGATTTTTTTTTCTTTGACTTGAGTATCTTTTTCGACTGTCTCATCCAAGACTTAAGGCACATGTTGCTACAAGGGAAGCTTAAGGGGCCTTACATTTGATAATATGATATAATAGTAAAACTTTAAATGTGTTAGATTGAATAACTTCAACCCTCCTTGTTCCACTCGACGAGCCTTCCGTCTGCTGCAGAAAGTAGGGTCATCTCACCGCCTTGCTCCCTCTTCACTTTACAATAGGTTCGACCGAAGAATTCCATTGCGATTGAAACCAAATGCTCAAAGTCCGTTTAGATGAGTAACCACCCATCCCAGATCCTTCATATCCTGCACTCTGCCTCTCATTCCAATTGACATCTGAGTCAATGGCAGTATGCTCTAGTACTGGCTGTTCAGCAGATAGTGGGTCATAAAGGACTATTTCCCCGTCCAAGTGTTCAATGACATACCATTAATTCCAGGCATTCCTAACCTCCTCCCTCCCATTCCCCCAAAGTTGAACCTCACTCACTTGGCTCCCCTTCCACATTGCACTCTCTTCGTATTTTATACGTTATTGTCTGGTGTCCCTTCGGCCAGTTGCGAGTTCATTTCCCCTTTCCCAGGGACTCGAGGGTGACTCGAGGGTTGATCGTCGGGACCGTCGCTCTTGAAGTCTCGAAACGATCAAGTCCGTGGCGCCAGAAGCATGCATGGGTTCTGGCCCAAGAGGCTCTCGAAAAAAGGGGAGGCGCTTTGCTTATGCCACCAAACGGTGGGGCGGAGCTTATCAACGGTGCCCATGTCGAGGCCCTGATGGGCCAATCCAACCACATCGGCTACTGTATGTGTGTATGGTAGTGGAACATTGTAATTCATTTTCAAACTTGTAACTTCCGAGAGCGGTTATGGAGGTGGCTCCCTACGAGAAGGCTCAACGTACGCCCAAGTGTGCTCGATGTCGCAACCATGGGATCGTTTCCGCCCTGAAAGGACACAAGAGGTACTGCAGGTGGAAGGATTGCTTTTGTGCCAAGTGTACCTTGATAGCCGAGCGACAGAGGGTCATGGCTGCACAGGTGGCTTTGAGGAGGCAACAAGCTCAGGAAGAGGCCGAAGCCAAGCAGAAAGGTATTCGAATATTGAGCACTGAGGATGAGGTTTCCGAGAAGAATGAACGATCCTCGCCCATAGAGGAAGAAGCAGCCTCGCCGCCGGTCTCTTGGCCGGGCACATCGTCCACGCCAGGTAATTGAGTCAATCAAAAGTTCAATTTGGCATTCCAACCCAGGGATATGTAGTATAGGTATCTTCTAAAACTAAAAGACAAAAGGTCATCTTCAATCACAATTTGAGAAGTGGAAAAATTTTACCAACGAAGCAGACTATTTTTGAATGCACTTAACCCTGAAGCACTCTAATCGAATTTCGTTTCACAGGCATTTCTTGTTTTTTGCGTTGTAGCTCATAACAGTCTTTTTTTCGAGTGGGAAAGTATGGATAAGATCCAGTATTCTTATTAGTCTTAGAGGCTAATTTAAAATCGATATTTTGGACCTCTTAAAATGGTATGTCCCCTGAAGTGCTCAGGTTCACAACTTTCAAATTTGGACTGACGCTGGATTGTGACAAGGATTTATTTTCAAGGTTTCGGTGATTCCATTAACTTCCTACAGCCAACGTTAAAAAGCGTGTCATAGGCCGTTTGGGCAATATTAGGTGGCAGCTACTAGTTTGGGCCGAATGTTATTTTTGCGTTTTTAGTGTTTTTTGGTTGTTTACTAACCAAATATTTTCATTTAATTGTTAAAACAACTGACATGATCGTCTCTGGCTTCTACTATCTCGAGCGGCAAAGCTCAACTCAATTCTTTAACCACTTCCGTCGAATTAACGAGTTTAAAATGCTTGAAGTGAAGGAAAGAAAACTGTCAGACACGTAATTTATATTTTTTGAATGAAAAGTGAACTTAGGCACCCCTGCTTTGATTTAAAACTATGAAATTCATGATTCTAGCCAGGGTAGTGCTAAGAAAGCAAAAAGCAAAGTAGTGGTCCAAAATAGTCCCAGCAGCCTAAGACATCCCAAACGGCCCATGAAACGCTTTTTCTGCCTCTGGCGGGTAGGAAGATAATAAAATCCCCTAAATTTTCAAAATAATTTCGAACGGCGAAAATCATTGAATGCCGAAAGGCGCTTAGACTTGTACTCCTTGGGATCTGAATCAATCAAGGTCCAGCACGAAAAATTTATCAAGGTTTCTCAAACTTATTTCAATTTTGAATTAGATAAAAATGTTGGGACGCTATTTCGGATTTACATACTATGTATTTTCTGTGTTTTGGCCCGCAAAGTTGGGATGGCTAAGTTTTGTGAGGCCAGCCATTAGGTAATCCATTACAAATGGAGGGTTTCACGTTCATTATCAGGTTGGTTCTCTGGCTGTTGGCGTGGATTAGCATACATAGTATATAAAAAGTTCCATGAGAAAAGTCGGAAAGGAGAAAAAAAGGGGCCTCATTTTTAATTAACAAAGGCAGTAAAAGAAAAATAGCTTGTTTTGTCGTTGAGGATAAATTCCAGATGGTTGTCAGAACTAGTTTTCCTTAAAGAGTAGCCACTCTTCACGTTAACTTGTGTGCAGACAACTGCTCGCATTCAAATCTCTAGGTTTGATGCTCGACGGCGAAGCAAGTTAACTTTTCGAGCTTTATAGATAAGAACGAGGTGCTCGTCACTAGACAGCGAACACTCCATTAAACTCTTTGTACTGGATGAATTAGCTGGTACCTTCATTATATCAAGTAACATTCAAAGGACAGAAAAATGAAGCTAAAATGGTTAGTCGATATTGGAATATTGGGCTAAATGGGTTAATGTAATGGATGGTCTCATTGGCAGAGCCATGCTCAAACTTCACTCTAACACCCAGGTTATAAGACATTTGAAAAATAAAATTTGGACAGGAATTCGGCACACTGTTCTTGAGGATGAACTGTTGTTCCCGGTTTAATTTCCACCCTCACACTTTAGTGGTTGGTGAAAATGCGACTGGTTGAATACTAAGGAACACAAATTGCATTTGCTATTTCAGAGATTATGAAGGACCATCCCAACTTATGAACATATGTTTTGGAAGATCAGTCTTACCTGTGCACGAATTTCAGCATTTACCGTACAATAGTATGCAAATCAGCTAACACTTTAGACTGTAACTCGCGAGGATATCCAACCCATTCAAACCAGAAATATATACTATTAAACACAAAATGTTAAAAAGGGGCTTTTTGTGTACCAATGCTTGCCTTCGGACATGGTTGATTGCGTAGTGATAGGTTTTGCCACAGACTTCTGGCAATATGGACTGTAAACGAGCACCCTGCCTAATCGGCCTGCTCTTGGTCATAGCAGTTCAGAGCCACTTATTGAATAAAGTAGAGAGCTAAGAAAAGTAGATTTCCTCAATTAATGGTAGGTCATTTTTATCATATTCACTTGTGAAGTGGTTCGTTTCATAGTTATATTGTCAAAAGCTTGTGTAGTTGACCCAGAGCAGGCCGAAAATTCGAGTTTTCTGTTTTCTGTCGTGTTTGCTACATAACTTTGGACTTATCTTCTGGGTTCTCTCAGCATAGTTTTGGGCTCAAATTTGGTCAAATACATCTTTTCAACAAGATCTTGTGACCGTATGAAGTGCTTATTTGGAATAATTGAACGGGTTAAGGAGAAAAGCTATTTATGGTTCCGTTCGCAAACCACATCTCCAGAATTTCGTGGTTTTGCATATAAATGATGAACTCTCTCAGACCAATATTTAGATTTGCGGGTCAAGGTGAACCTGAATTTCCATCTTTTTAAATGTGATTAGGACTGCCCACTAATGTTTTGGCTCCAGATGAGTCTGCACTTTTCTCACTTCAGAATATCTTAACTTCTGTTGTAATCTAACTAAACCAATTGCATTTCCTACTTTCTACGTTAATTCGCATCTGACCAGTTGCCAGTTGGCCAAACAAAGCTCTACTACAAGCCAATGATTTCCAAAAATAGCTCACAAACTGCTTTTGTAATCAAAATTAAACGTTTTGACAAAGCTCATGATTGCTTTTGAAACCGTTCAATATCAAGTACCTTCCGTGCCTTCTTTGAATACTGTGCAGTCCTAACCTATTGAACCTATCCCAATACGAGACCTTTGGTAAAACATCTTTGTACGTACCTGCTCAAACTTTGGCAAAACTGCTGAACTCATTCGAGCCCAAATGGGTGAAGCATATTCAAGATGTGGCTGAATAATCGACTTGTACAGAGTTGACATCGTGATGCTATCTCTGGACTTAAACGTGCGATATTTCCAACCACACATTTGAAAAACTTTACCCGGATATTAACTGGATATGCTCATCGAACTTTCCATTAATTTTGAGAACTACACCGACTCAGTGATAAATGACAAAATAGATAGGAACGCTTGGTGATAAACAAATCAACCACGATCTCTCGACTTATTGACATAGTGGACAAATCGTCCGCCATAGATTCAAGATAAAACTAAGGCGTCCATGCAGGGTGAGCATTTCATTTTTGGACACTTTTGTCCACTCCTGTCTAAAAGTGTCCAAAAATGAGGATGGACAAAAGTGGGCAAAGGTGGACAAAAATATGAAACTTTAAAACTACAAATCGAAAAGAAATTCTACTTGAAACACATTTTTTTTGCTTCAAAAATTGCTCATTGATGGTTACAAAAGCAAAATGAGTCTTTAAAACCTTTGCCATATGCCTCTAACAAAACCCAAAAAGATATTTGAACGACAGGTTCTCATCTCTATTTCACCTAAGACAGCAAGCAAGGAGCAAAGCCTCCCTCTGTCATAATACAGCAGGTGCAAAGCATTCAAAAACTGGAAAAGCTAAATGATAGATTCTCGTTAAATAGCTTCATCTATTCAACATTGTTAACTTTTTTCGTAACAAAATTGTTGCTTAAAATCATGAGTCATTATGGAGTTCCCCTTAAAAAGAGCAAATACTAAAAATTGAACATCTTACCCAATTGCTGAAATTTAAGAATGATACATTTTGTACGTTTATTGTTTCCTGCCACAAGCAAGTTACTTTAGAAATTGTTATGTAAGTCTTTTTTAGCTTTTAAAGATGTGTGTGAAGTCAGAAAATGAGAAGAATCAATTTGATTTTTTCAAAGAAACATATATTGCAGTTTTTATATTCATAATAAAAGTGCACATACTACTTACAAATCTAAAAAAGTAGCATTGAATATTTGATATAGAGGTGCTAAGTTTTTGTAATTTAAGACTTAATTTTAGTTAAAATTACCCAACCACCAAAC
Organism: Tigriopus californicus; assembly: GCF_007210705.1. Classification (NCBI taxonomy): domain Eukaryota; kingdom Metazoa; phylum Arthropoda; class Copepoda; order Harpacticoida; family Harpacticidae; genus Tigriopus; species Tigriopus californicus. The sequence continues at coordinate 13,769,462 of NC_081447.1, forward strand.
GCCTTGATTGTAATGTGGCATTGGGCTTTTCAATATTCATAACATTAATGATATTTGTTTTAACATTTCAAAGCTGTATCCTATCAAGCTAATTAATTGAGATTCTCAGAAACCAAATTTAGTATATATCTTGGAAATAAAAAACGTTAGTAAATTGATGTGCCTATTTTCTACAAAGGCCAGTTGCTACTGTTACTTCATATTTAGGTATTTAAAGAAAGCTTAGATTTTATTAATTACTGATTCTATTTGCTGGTTAACATTTCGATTAGTTAAACAAATAACATGATATAGGGTCTTGAAATTTTTGCTTGTCAACCCACTTTTGGACAATTGTACATACTTTTGGACACGTTCTGCTCACTTTTGTCCACTTTTGGACACTTTTGTCCACTGTCCAAAAGTCAAGCTGTTTCACAAAATTACCCAACCTGCGTCCATGGCTCAGTTGAAAATGGAGAGTAAAGTGGTCTTCGAGGTCAGATCGAATTTGAAGGCTTTTCTTGCTACGCAAACTCTAATAGAAAGACGAAACATCCTGACGGGCTTTTTAAGATCGATGGTGAAGCCATAGATAATGTAAACTTACGACTACTAGGCTTGGAGATCAGTTCTCTAGTGTGTTTACAACTCCACAGAGTTTACGTTTTATAGCTAATCGCTCTAATGACGAGTCTGTTGAGATTTGTGAGGCTGGACAAATTGAACGATCAGATGATTTGATAGTCACAGGACAAGATGTTTTAGTGGCCATCATGAACTTGAGACTCTCGAGCTCTCCTGGCCCTGATGGTGTGACATCTCAGTTTCCGATGAGGGCTCTAGGGCTGTCGAGATTAATATGGCCTTGAACGGAATAAAATCCTGCTCATTGACCTTTGGGTTAGCGCCTCTCACCACTCCACTTGTAGATAATGGAGGATGAGTATTCGAGCAAGTCTCGTCCGTAAAGGATTCAAGTGTAGTCCGCCAAAATAATTTTAGAGGAAATTTGTGTCTTTTGACAAAGTTTTCAATTCCCCGAGAATCGAGGCTCGTTCGAACAATGAAGTCAACCTCTCTCCTTATACGAGCTCCATCATTGATAAACTTATTTTCAATAATATTAGTAAGGAATACGTAGCCGCTGCTGATCCGGTTGCATCTTTCAAGTCTGACTTGAACAAACTTTTAGCTGGCATTCTAGATCAACTATGCAATCAAAGTCTGTTGGTAAACCAACTATCAGATAAAGTTCAACAATCAAATGAAACAAATATAATCTTTCATTCTAATGGAACTGGGGATTTCATTGGCTGTAGCGGTTAGAAAAGCCCATAATAACCCAAACCAAAGAGTAATAATAGCAAGAACAATAATAATACGTAAAAATTTGATGTTTTGCAGTGCTCCAACAGCTTTCTAACCAAGAATTTTTACATGGATATTCTTCCATTCAAAACCAGCCTTTCAGGCGATCTGAACGAAGCGGTTCAACCTTCAAATGATCTTCCCAAATTAGGAACCAGGGTTTTTCATACTCACGGTGGTTATATTTTCTGGTTAAGTGTTTGCGCAAATGCCAAGACATCAAGATATGTTTTCTTTTCCCAAAAAACAAAAGGAACAACTTTTTTGAAATACACATTTTTAAAAGTAGGTCAGATAAGTGTGTTAAATAACTTAAAGTGCATTAAAATGCACCATTGTCAAAAACGTAGTCAATCAGTACTAAACATACTCTTAGTTATATATTGGCCTTAATTTTCCTAAACTTCTAGTAAGTAGACGCTTCGTCATTACAACTTGAAAGTTGCGTTTTACACCTTAAAAGATCGAAAAATGGCCTAATTATGCTTCCAGTTAATCCCAAGACCTATTTTGTCTTTTTCAATGACACGGCAACTAATCATATTTCTCCATTTTCTTTAAGATTTCTTTAAAAGCTAAAAGTAACAAAAACCTATCACTAAAACTTATAAAAGATGTATAATTGCCTTTCATTTTACTTAAAAGCCAAAAGCTACACTGTCCCATCATGTTCTTAAAATATTTCAACGATACATGTGACAGTTTAATTTTCAAATTGATCACTTTTTGCAAAACTAATTTCTACGTACTTGCAATGTTTTTATTCAACGTTCATATAATTTAATCAAAATTCAAGATTAAACTTGATTAAAGTTGAAATTGACAAGTATGGCATCACAATTGTGAAATATTGACTTTAAGTCAGCTTTAAGTTACATTGCAAAATTTTTCGAGTTTTTCTACCTGCTTCAAAAAAGTGAAATATTTCCATTTATATTTTAGGCAAAGAAAAGGCTCATTATATTTCTTGGCAATTGCTTTTAAGGTATAACCGGAGCAATTTTTAGTCAAATTTGAGGCAAATGCAATCTTTGAAAGCAGGATATCTTATCGTTTGCTCAATGGATTTTTATACAATTTTAGTTGGAAACGCAACTAAGGTTACCCCCAACATCCATTGATCACGTTTTCAAAAATATGATCTCCTTGTAGGTTTTGAATGGAATAATATTTTAATCTGAGCTAAAATCCAAGATAAGTTTTGCAAAAGTTGCTCCCTTTGTTTCAATAACAACGAAAATCGTTATTAGAAGGTTGGCATTTGGCAACTTTTATCAGTATTGTGGGTACCACCTTGTGTTGATAGAGCAAGCATCTCACAGGGTACGATAGGAAACTTAAAGAATGACTAATATTGGGCCTCAAATTTTTTTTGACAATCAATTACCAATGCTAGTAATTGGGCGTAGCTGAAGCAAAAAGCACACATTTTACACCCTGATTATATGGCAAAAGTAGTTTATTGGCATGGTAGACCATTGTCATCTGTTAACAATATTTTTCTATTTTGGAATCAAATGTAATTTGCTTGAGTGGGTGATAATTTTGTTTTACATGGCAAAAGGTCGAGGGACGGCTGAAGGTACCCAAGGTAGCTCGCAAAAGTTTATACATTTTACATTATGTATCTGTCGGGTGTACCTCAAGGTTCTATCCACGGTCCAATCTTTTATGGTATTTACTTTGCTCTTGAGCTTCTTTATTTCATCGTATGTGGACGACACAAAATTAGTGTTCGGTGTTGAAATGATAAATAACGCTAGTCATATCAAAAAACTTGAAAAAGTGGTGTGTTGCTTTAGTAGCAGGTATATCTCTAGCACGGCCGATCTTTCTTAGAATACCATGAAATCATTTGGAATAGTCAGTTTTCAACGAAGGTATAAACGGTAAGTTATTATGTATGTGTTAAAATGCATTCCTGGTCCATTCCTGGTCATGTAGCATAAATGATGATACAAGTTCCAGAGCATTCAACGCAGTGTTTTAACGCAATGGGTTCTCTTTCAAATTAATCTGGATTGCTGTTTGACCAAAATCTCTGAACAACCCCATGATCCGAGGCTTCTTAGATCAGCAAATACCAACGCATTAGTAGAGTAAGTGTAGTATTGTTGTCTTTGATCATTTCTCGATATGTTTTCCTTCTACTTATTTTATTACTACCTATTCAGATTGGACACTTTTGGCACTGACATTCTTTGTTTCGGTTACAAAATTAGTAAAATTTTAGCTCCAATAACTACATATCACCTCTCATTTTGTACCATTGAAAGAGCATTTTAATTTTTTAGTACAAACTTCTACATTTTTGCTCGAGTCAAAAAAAATCTTTAACATTAGGGAGAATAACTTTCAGAGCAATTATGTTCTTCGAGTGACGACGGTAACCTTACTTTTCTGACCTTTTAAGATAATAACAACACGTTCGTTTTGTGTAAAATTCATGGAAAGTAACTTGCTGTCTGGTCCTCAAGAAAACCATAAGAAATGGTTTACTCCGAGAATTGTTCGGATCTTGAACAGTGTGCCCGATCACGTAAATCAAAGATGAAAAATCGGCTGTTTGGGAAAAATGTTCATGCCGACATTTCGATTTAAAATGTTGAACTTTTTCCCACACTTTTGCTGTATTTTAATATAGCTACCTAATGTAATGTGTACCTGTGTAATGAAACTAATACTGACAAAATACATCGTACAATATAAATTTATCAATTATTGTGAAGAATTCCTTATTTATTGCGAAGGCAGAGGACGAAAATCAATTTCTAGAATTAGAACTTTATTGCGATGTAAAGAAACATCAATTTGATTTCGACGACTTGCAAAAGTAAAGAAAATGATATGCATGGGCGTTCTTCCCACACATATTGCACTTACAGGAGTCGGTGGGACTAGAATGGTACTCTTTCCGGTTACAAGCCAAATGATGTCCCGAGTCTAAAAGCTCCCTGAAAGTCTGTATTCGATGGCCTGGGTTCACTGAAATGTGGGTTGGAACTCGTTTTCGCCAAAAGTGAAATGGAATTAATGGAATGATTTGGGAATTAGTGTAATTTCAGTTCGATTTTTTCTTACTTGTGCACTATCAATACCCAAATTTTTAAGGGCTACGAATCATATGAAGCATTGCGGAATTTTTCAGAGCCTGCATTCCTCAAAATTCGAGTTCCAAATGATTTGTTATGAAAACTGCATTTTTTTGCAGAACATTATATTTTGTCAGAGAAAGCAAAACCTCCCTAAACAGAGTTCATTACAGTACAAACACGCGTAGGCATAAACTTAAGTTACTTTAAACTTTTTGATACAAAAAAAAGATATTCTTTCTTCTTTTGCCTAAGCGAGTCATACCCTTTTATGTATTGAAACATATCATTTCGCTCTCCAGTCATAAACATGCTTTTTACCCCTTCAATCACACATGAAAATGTCACCGAAATAAAACTTTTTCGCAGTGGTTCCTTGATATGCATTGATGATTTGGAATGAATGCATATTAATCCTATATGAACAGTTTTGGTCCCTTGGGGCAACAACTCCCTACAATGAAGTGTGGGCTTGATTACTCCGGGCACTTTTTGTTATGGTTGATCAAGGACACTATAGCAAGGAAATACCACTTTTTTGTGATCACCAAACCTTTCCCGCCAAGTAAGGCCTTAACTTTTGCTGCTGAAATTTTTGAAATTTCAATTATTGGCATAAGCATTGAACAAAATATGTGACTAATATCATTTTTATAACCGTTGATGGTATGTGCTTCAAACCAGACATATAAAAATACTCAAAATGACTTTAAACATGTCTTAAAGTACAATAACTGAAAAGTGCTAATTAGATTTTCATGATAAAGCAAGAATTTGCTGTATACACAATCAGGCAATACATCTTTGCTATTATGTTATTAACATTATTTGTTTAAAAAATTTTTTCAGAAACATCGTGACCATACTATTTCAAGTAATTTGGTGAACTTGTTATGAAACTATGGTTCTCACTCTGGGAATGACCCTCAATCCAAAAGTAGACATACTGTAGCTCTGAGTTGCATTTTGTTCTTTATACTCATTTGGATTCTTCATAATCATGGAATGTTCTATCTTAAGAGATATGACACCTGTTTTATTTGTTTATTTTGGATGCTTTGCAAACAAACAACAATTTTTTGGAGCTCAAAATTCAAATTGAAATCGATTGCACTGTACTTGGGTATTACTCTGTGCCCCTTAAATAATGCCTGCCATTTATGCAAACTTCCTAATAGGTAGAAATTTAAACTCTACTAAAAGATAACTTAATCATTTTCACCAATGCCTTGTTGTTTGTTGATTTTCCATCTAGGCATGTTTGTTAGGGTCTTTAGACTCTTTAGGGTCCCTGGGTAGATATACCCCAGGTGTTTGACAGTGTCACCCATGATTCCCCACAGTAATTTTTATTACTGATATCTGCCGATTAATGCCCCATATTAAAAGTTGCCACAAAAGAAGACAAGTCTTACACGGAAGCAAATTTATTTGCCCTTCAAGATCAAAACGCGCAAATGCATGCTTAAAACCCGGGTTTCCATTTTCCAAGTGGCAATTGAGTCGTCTTTCCATCGCTTATTGCTAGTTATGTACGTAGTTTCATTTCGAGACTCCTTGAACCTCCCCCAGATGAAACGATGATTATGAGGACCCTCCGATTTTTTTAGCCTTTCCTTCTTTTCTTCTGTGCTGAGAGAAGCCTCATTGATTCAAAAGAAGGTCTGTTTGTCGTCTCAACTTCCCCAAGAGGCTCTTTAGAGGTTAAGAGGGTTGGTGGATTAAATTTATGCACTAAACCCTCATAAAAAGCGTTGCATTGCATCGTGGTCTCCACCCTTTCCAATTACGAATCTTTGATTTAGTGGCTTCTCCCTTTTTTTTCATCGCCTTCCAACTCACTCAGAGAACTGGTTGTGGTGTGGTTGGTTAGATAGTTGGCTGTTTGGCTGGTTGGTTGGTTGGTTTAAGTGTTGTTTCCTTTTTCTCCCTTTGAGCCTGTCAAACACAGTCGGAGAAACAAGATTAAAGCTCACCATATTCTGTTGTAACCAGGACTATTCGGCAGTGGTTGAATCGTAGAATCATTACTACAACAACCCTTGAAGAGATGAGTTTTCAGACCGGATATTATTTCCACACAATAGCCATCTTTTATGCTCCCTAATTCTGTCCAAACCAACGTTTTTCTCAACAACAGAAACCACAGGAGATTGCTTTCAAAGCCCATGTTGGAACATGAATGGCGTTTCAATTGAAATGGAGCTTCAATCGGAATCGGAAATCTTTGGCCTGAGTTGTTCCCAGGGGGAGACTGACGGTAATGACTGGTTACTCGGGCTGTGAGCATAATTATCCTCCGTGGGATGTGATCATCATTGAATGATTCAACACGTCAGTGAACATTTTCCAGATACCCAGAGACCATTAGGCGATTAGTGTTCCATTTCCATCTCGATCCTTCTCTTTTTTTTCTAGCTGTCGAACCCGAACAGCCACATCCGCAACAACAGCAGCAGCCTCCGATTCCTCCTCTGCATCATCATCACCACCACCAACATCACCTCCAGCAACAACAACAGCAGCAACATCACCAGCATCAGCCCAAAGTCGTGGAAAAGGAGCTTTACACACTTGAAGTCCTGTTCCCGTACGTTTCCAAGATCGACATCCTGAACACGTTCATGAAGAGCGACAAGAACTTTTTGAGAGCTGTTCAACTTTTGTTGAAGAAGCCTAAGAGAGCTTCGGAGAATAAATCCGAAGATGACATGATCATTCTGAACCAACAGGCGTATTCGCTTCAGCAACGATATTTGGCAGCGGCTGTGGCGGCCTCTGCCGCCGGTTTTGGTCAAAACTTCTTGGAGAATTCCGCTCCCCCTGACCTTCACGTGGCTCCAATTTTGAGACACATTGAAGTCCCGGTGTATCCAAGGTATCCCATGGGAAACATCTATTTTCCAGACAAGGAGCCAAACTGAAAAACAAATGTTCCATCAAAATCGGTTATTAAGACGTTGTCCCAGTACCCTCTGAATGTAGTAGTAAATATGTTATTTATCATCCCCCAATCCAGCTCAATGTGCAATAACAAAACACTTGACAATACAATGACTGCAAGTCAATCTGGCTCTTTAACCCATCAAAATTGGGCATGCATTTCTATTCATTTGGAAAAGGGGTGGGGGTGGTTTTCCTTCTTGTCTTTTTTTTGACTTACTTGTCGCTGCTGGGAATGGAATACCCAGCAGCACTTCAATATAAAAAGAGCTAAAATGATATAATATCTGATCCACTAACGAATTAGAGTTAGCAGATCTGGCTTGCCCTTGAATGTAGGGTTGATAACGAATTTCGACCATCCGATGTTTAAAAATTATGGCGTTTTGCATTTTTTTCCGAAATCCACGAAGCAGGGTTATTTCTATGGCATTAAGATACCAATGAAAAATTTCAGTTTCTTGATTGCGTTTTATTTTATTTTTATTGCGTTGGCACAATCTTTTGACCGAGGTGGTGTTTAGGCGTGAAAATTGAGTCGCATTGACTGAAATGAACGTTGGTTACATGTAGCCTGGAGGTCTTGTTATAGAATTTAAGCGTCAGCTAATGAATAAATTGTTTTATTTTTGTCCGAAATTATCAAAGCCTGTTGCTGCCTTTGAAGATCTTCTTCAGAGAAAAAGTTCATGAACAGCTCTTTGTATTATTCTCCATAGAAAATGGAAGACTGAGGCGGGTGATTAAAAAAAAGAAAAATACAAACCTATCTCCGAGACACTCTAGATGTTCTCACAAAAGTAACACAAAGGGTTTAAAAACTTATGTAAGTCGGCTTTAAAAGATAGCATTGAATCATCTAATATGTAGAACCGTCAAAGGCAGTACATATAGGTGAGGAGCTCTATTTAGAGTAAACGAGGATTTCATGGTTTTGACTTGTCTAGTTTCATTATGACTAGATTGCACCCTCACCCCACACGTTAGAGTTCCCTAATCAAAATCAATGAGATAGAGTATGGGTATTGATATTCCGCGAGGAAGAGGAAAGTGAATCACTAGAAGCTACCAAGGGTCTAAGGGGGAAAAAGAGGAAAGACCCCTAACATCAGATGTCCAACTTCTCTTTGAATAATCAAACTGAATGAAATGGCATAAGTACGACTGGTGGTTTGTTCTAATGTCGTGCTACCCGTATGAAAAAGAAGTGAAGTCGAATCCGTCTCTTTACAATTATTACAAGATATTTCAGCAATGGATTTTATGAAAGTGTCTTCCTTTTTTGATATAAAGCGACGCCTTCTAGAGGAAACAGGAGTGAAGCAAGTCCAAGAGATGATATAGTGATGGGATCTAATATAGAAATCACGAGAGGCTACGCCCTAGGGTTACCATTAGATATCTGCGATTGTATTTGACATTACTAACAGCATGTGGGGAAACCATTTAGTTAGTACCTGAAAGTAACCCTGATTTTCTTTGAAACAGAATTGCTTTTTTGCCTAAACTTGCCTTTTTCGTACTTTGCCATGGGACCTGATTGAGCCTTTACTTTCTAAGTTTTCTGCCAACTCCAATTTAGAAAATGTAATCGATCTCACTACTCTAAAGGAATGACACCGGGAAGCAAACGTTGGGACTCTTTTGTGTCCGAAAATTAGTTCAATTATTCTGTATCTACATTGTCCGGCGGTGTGGCTCTCGACCTACTACTAGTCTACTGCACGTGCGTCTAAACTACATCGAATATTGCCTATTGTGAATATTTACCATCAACAATACATTCTTGTGGACTTTCCATTATTGGGAGTGGAATACCCAGCAATTCAAACGAAAACTAATTTTTTTTCATAAAGTTTCATAAAGTTTATTTGATCTTCAGAGACCTTATGGTCATGAGGAAGATTATAATGCATAAGACGTGTGAGCAAGATGTCATGGGAGTAATGCATATTAATTTTCTCAGGGTCTGTTTGTATCAAACCAATTTTTGAATTCGTTTAGATCTTGACATTCGCGTACAGTTTTTGGTAGTTTATTCCAAAGTGGGACGACTCGACAAGTGAAAAAGTACTTCCTTAAGTCTAAACTGGCTCTTGGTGTTTTGAGATTACGCATTGTTTTCTCCCGGGTAGAGATTGTGTGCTCGATCGTTTTGAAATATTGTTCAGGTCGCAAATGATCCATCTCATTCATCATCTTGAAAATTTGTATCCCATCGCCTCTCATTTGCCTCATCTTCAATGACGTAAGATCAACTTGGTGAAGCTTTTCTTCATAAGTCCCTGAAATTCCCCTTATCATCTTGATTGCTCTTTTTTGAACGTTTTCCAACACTTTGATATCTTTCGTTAACCATGGATTCCAAACCTGGACGGCAAATTCTAAATGAGGCCGAACAAATGTTTTATAGATGTCTACAACAACATCCGGCGATCTTGACGAAAACGATCGTTTAATTTGCCCAAGAATGCTATTTGCTTTCTTGGATATCTTTCCAATGTGAGCTGAGGGCTTCAAATTATCACTGATGAGCACCCCTAGATCAATGTGGTTGCTCACAGACTGGATTGGAGAAGAATTGAGAGTGTAGAGATGCCTTTCATTCTTTGATCCAAGATGTATGATCTTGCATTTTTTCTGGCTGAACTTCATACCGTTTTCATTTGCCCACTTTGCCATTCTGTCGATGTTTTACTTAACTTTGGATTAGGGTTGGCGGATCTGACTAGCCACTCCATGGACTAGCCCTCGAAAGTAAGGTTGATTAGAACTTGTTTTCGAAAACTTGTCCAAGTCTGACTTAAAAAACTAGTTCGGCAGGTTTACAAAAGGTTGAGCAGGTCCAAAAACCTGTTACCAGGAACATTGAAAATATAAACGATATCTGATACTATACGTTTTCAAAACCATCAGGAGCTTTGTCACAACCCAGGATTTTAGGGTCAATTGTAGTGACCGTAGAGACTTAACGTGCGTGTTGAGAGCGCCCTCAAGCCTTGGAGAATCCAGGCTAGTTAGAACAATTAATGTTATCTAAATTGGTCTACAATGAATTCTTATGTCATTTAATTACCTTCATAAGTGAGATTACAGCACTAATATCGCCCATTTGGGCGCCAGCGAGGTCTGCAGGAATTTAAAGAGAAGATGATATTTTACCCGTAGTATATCCGACATGCGTAACCTCTCTTATAAGGAGAGGCTCAAACAGTTCAGACTCTAGAGTACTCAACGAAGGGATGAAAGATATCTTATTTTATATGGTTTTAAAAAATACATTCCCAAATAATGCCGAGAATAAATTTAAAGAAAGTGACCTTTGGGGTATAACGTGTGAGGTGAGAGTGCTGTCTAGTCGTAATGAAACTAGACTAGTGAAAACCATTAAATCCTCGTCCATTCTATAAAGTGTTTCCAGCCTATATAATTTATTACCCTCCTGCCTTCGAAGGTTCTACATATGAGATGATCCAATGCCTTCTTTTAAAGCTGACTTAGATAAGTTTTTAAATGCAATAACAGACCAAGGCCGACCTTGATCTACCAATTCTAATGCATCGCAGGATCAGATATTTTACCGTGTTTGACTTTGTCCACTAACCCGTGGGCAACTCATGTCCTTTAATTTTTTACCGTGTATTCCAACCCCTGTATCGGTGGAAAATCCGAAAAAAATCCGGTAATCATATGGAACTAACATTTTAGGCTAGACACTACGGAGAAAGTGAAGTATATTGTTGACGTAGAATAACGCCAACCAACTTGAGATTTCCGATTCCTTTGGGACAAGTTGTTATTATCATTTTGCCGGGCGTTCCTAGCACGTTATTTGTCGTTTGTACTTGAGGTGGCCTCGCAGTCAATTGTTTAATCGCTAGAAAACTTTGGTCGTCTGGTCCAAAGATGCTGCCTGGTACTGCCTATTGGAGTAAAAGTGGGCAGGGAACAAGAAGCAGGACTACACGTTCCATCCACGAAATCCCAGCTGAGGAAACTGAGTTGCTACTTTGACGACTACGTTTTAGAGTGAGTGGTGGGTGGAGTGGTGTGGTTGTTGTATGTAGCGGTGGTGGAAATGGTGGTGGTAGTAGTAGTAGCAGTAGTAGTGGTTGTTCTCCTGTACTACACTATTGAAGCTTGGATTCTGAAGGCCAGACCCTCCTTCTGTGTTTGGTCCCTTGTTCCATTCCTTCTCATCGCTTGCTTCCTTTCTCCCCCTTCGTCTCTCTTTCTCTCTCTCTGAATCTCACACACCACTACTCTATTACTACAACTACTTCCAATTCTACTCGTGCAGCCAGTGGGATCCTTCCTTATTTCATACTTTGGATCCAAGTGGAACAGGAGACACTCTACACTCCAAGAAGTGTTGCTATATCAGAGCTGAACTTGACACACGAGAGAAGTATACATTTCAGGGCGAAACACGAAACAAAATGAGCTGGTCCTTTGAATTGTCGAGGAAAGTGTGCCAGGGTGATTCGAGCAATTTTGAAACTCTTTCTTGAAACTGCTTTCAAAAACAGAATTTTACCGTCATAACTAAAAGTGTTGTGATAAATGGAAGGCAAGAACTCATTCAAAATTTTAAAATGTACCATATCTCAATGAGTAAGGCCTGCATAAGGCGTTCGTCTGTGTCAAAATTGGGACACTGAGACGGAAGAGGGAAAGCAAATGGTTTGGAGAAAAAAAGGAGAACAAGGCCTATTTGAGGCGTTCAGGAGCCCCTTTACGGGCTACCCACCGACCAACCGACCGACCAACCGACCGACCGATGCTACTTAACCCAAAGCGCAAGAGAAGCAAATGAAGGCTCAAGAATTTGACTGTGTAACAAATCCTCATTTCGACTGATATCTGAGTAATGGGTGGCCCCCGTGAGGATACGAAGCGATCCAAATGCCGCCTTGTCAGTAACTAGTGAGATCATGAAGGGCATGACGAACCTAGGCCCAACCATGGAGGAGCCCTTGGCGAGGGGCAAGGCCTCCAAAAAATCAAAGGTGCCAACCAGTTCTTCATCGATTTCCTCGGTCTCGAACCAGGTTAGTGATATGTTACCGACCCTGTTGACGCAGAGTTCGAAAGGCTCGGGTTCTGGAAAAACGGCGGACTCAAAGCGGTGTCGATTCGCGTCCAAGGGCTCGTCTTCAGGTGGACTTCCAAAGGAACCCACATTGGAATCCCATCACCACAATTTGGTCAATGGACAAGGCCTTGACATGATGCCTCCTCAAAGTGTCACCGCACACGATCACTTAATGGAGAGACATACCAAGAACTCTGGGGAACTTCAGGCCAATACTCCGGGGGGGCACGCCCTGAGCTTTGATCATGCCGAGTACATCCTGAGTCTAGTGGTCCAGGGTAAACCCACCCCTTCTCACTTCGAAATTGACATTGAACCTCAGAAGAGCCCCAAGGGTGGGAAAGTGTTCCTGGTTCCGAAATCTCGGGCAAACTTTGACCATTACGACTGGGAAGAAGTCAGGTGCGAATTAGGCGTGACCACTCAAAATGGCATGGGAATGGATTATAGGCTTTTCCATATCAACTTGGATACCAGTATTTCCTCGTCGATTTTCAAGCGAGAGATCTTTGACATGGGCAACAATAGTCTGGTTTATTACTCTGGTGATGATAGAATTATTGGTGCAAAACAAGGCATGGGGATGGTCAATTCTCAAGGGCAACGCCAAGACAAGCTGCAGGGTCCTCAGCACAAATTGAAAAAGAATGGAGTGGCCTCATATGAACCTCATCCACTTGATCCCTCAGGAGAATTGCAACAACATAGGTCCTCTCAAAATGATTCCGATTTCAATTCGTGGCCTCGGAACAGGAAGACCAGCGCGACTGTGGGCAGTGGTTCTGAAATGGGATTTCCCTTGAGGGTCTCATCTGCCTCACTACGACCATCCCCATTTGATTCATTCTCGTTGTGGCCAAGTGAAAGTGATCCCCTCGGAAACTCGAGCCACCATTTCAAGCCACCGGCAAATCTGGCACCATCCACCATTGATTGTTTTCAAGAGTTGATGCAAGTGGCTGATGAGCTGGCATGTGGCAAGGTTGTGAAGAATATGACGGTATTTCCTTCCCTACAGTTGACCCTTTTGCATCCAGACATGACCAAGGAGTTCGAAAAATGCTGCCGATTGGTGTGTTCGGATAGCGATTTGACCCGGGATCGCTTGAGTGGGAATCCCGGGGGGATCAAGCTTTTCTACGATACCACATTCAGTCTTGGCAAGGTCTATGTCACGTTGCTGACTTTCGTCAACTGTTGTTACGACGGAGATCCGGTTATGCCTTTGGCGGTCAATATCCACGAGGCAAAGTTCAAATCGAGTCATCAGCTGTTTTGGGCGCGAATAGTGGGAGATCTGCCGATTCTGCAGAAATATCGTTTCCCTCTACTCATTGACGACGCAGAACCCGCGGTTCACTTGGCCGTGCGGACACAGGCTCCAAATCTTGTTCAGTTGGAGGCGTGGACCCACAGATTTAGGGACATTGACATCTATCTGAGGGAACGAGGCTATGGAAGCGAAGCTATCCATTATTACAAGACTTGCGTAAACTATCTTCTCCGATCAAAGTCGAAGCAGGCCATGCACGACAGATTTCGAAAAGAGTTCGAAGGTGTGTGGCCCAAGGACTTTGTTTTCTATTACCGACAAAAGCTTCTGCCCCGGTCTGGACGCTTGGGTCAATGGGCTCTTACCAAGATGAAGATCACAGATGAGGACTTCCTAACCCCTTACACCAACCCTCAAGAGAGCTTTCACACGCTCTGCAATCACTTTTCCAACTGGAACCGGCTCACCATTGATCAGATTGTTAGAGCGTTCTACTTTTTGTTCCTGTACTTTGTGTCAGAGACTGGGGACGGTCAACAGGATAATGGAATCTTCCAAGTCAAGAGGATGTACAACATTGCAATCCCAGAGTTGAGAGGCAAACCCAAGAAGGGTCTGGTTCCTCATCCGTCTCGGATTGCTGAATTCATCGAACGAAACTTTCCCGCTCGGCGGGGCCGTGTCTCTCCTGGTAGGCCATCTTCGGCCTCCTGGTTGGCCTCCTACGACGCCACCGAGCTTTATGCCACTACCAGAATGAAAAGTGACTTGCGTGATAATCGCACTCAAATGGAAAACTCATGTGATATGTATGATGCCACCCTTGGTTCTTTCTTGGACGAGGACTTGGGTCTTGACATGACCGACCTCCGAACATCCTTGCTTCATCCCAGTTTTTCAACCCGGGATAGCGTGCCTTCTCCAGCGCCCAATGGGAGAGCCCCATCTCCCGCTCCCCTTGAAGGCACTAGTAACTACAACCACCTGTCCACTATCCCTGAGGCGCCCTCTGAGCAATCACTTTGGCGATCCTCGTCAGACCTCGTAGATGGCCACCTCACCCGAGCCTCATCCGTGATGAATGATGTATTCCCCGATGACACCCATTTCCAGACCTTAAGCCTCCAAACCCCCGCTTCTTCCATGGTGACGACCGCACCAGTCACTTCAGGAGCCATTTATGGAACAGTACCGATGGCTTCCAACTTCCAACCTATATCAAGTCAAGACGGTCAAATGGACCAAGACTACCTCGTTCCAACTACTACAAAAGATGCAAACCCTCATCGGCAGGGGCCCGACAAACCTCCCCACCATCACTACCACCAGCAGCAGCACCATCATCACGTCACGACTAACAACAGTAGCACAAGCATCGGGCCACAACAGCCCATGGCTTCCATGCAAAATCCAATTACAGCCAGTGCCGGGAACACCATGAGCACAACCACGACCTCGTCCCATGCGAGTCAGGTGGTGCCGTCAAGTTTGATGTTGTGGAAAAAAGTGCAACATTGCGTGGTGTTTGGCGGGTCGTTTGTCACCGCAAACAAGGAGAACACTGCTCAAAAACTCAATGATAGCATGCCCCAAAAGAGCTAGATTTTGTGTACTAAATTATTATGATTATTATCTGTTAAGAAAGCACTGAATTAATTTCACTGTTATTTTTACCGTAACTGCTACTGTTATTGTCCTAATTAATTAATTAATTAGATTTGATCTTCTTGTTAGTGTCAATCAGGCAATGCTTATGATTGCATTGAGTTTTATCATTGTTATCGAGCCATGTATAAAAGGCGCAAAAATTTCGTTTAGGACTACTCATATTTTTGTACCCGTGCCAGTTTAATTGATATACTAGAACAATGAATGCTCGCACGACCGGGCTTGTCGCCCAAATTGTTGAAATGAAAGGACATTGTTGGCTGTTAAACATAAAAAGAGCGTTTCTCCTCGTTTCATTTTCAGATTCGAGTAGGTTTTTCCACAGAGTGTAGATTTCACAGGACGATAAACAAGATAACTTTTTTGACGAATGATCTCTTGATTCCCATTCAGGACTTGAAGAGCGGTTCACCCAATTTCACTTTGTCCCCAATGTCCACTTGAAACTTGCCAGATTCCGGGGCTTCGAACACAAGCACAATGGTGGATCCCAAATTAAACTCGCCGAAATATTCGCCTTTACCCTTGACGAGCTTCACCTCCGAGAACAATTTTTCATCCACGGGCACAGGATGTCTTTTCCGATTCGTGACTAAGCCGTTATCCCAATCTACTCGAATCGAACCCACATTGGTGGCACCTATAGCTGAGTAAGAAAAGAAGCGCTCATCGTTCCACACGCCTTCATAGATGACCCTTTCATTGAGGGAAAAGAGACCAGGGACATTTTTGACCATGGAAGGACTGACACTGAGTAAGTGTCCGGAAAAATGCTTTCGCTTCAAGATGGTCCATTCCACCGGCGAATGGAACCCATGATAATCCCCCGGCGACAAATAGATGACTGCATAATATAATTGTCCGGCGTCATGTTCAAAGGTCTGAGATGGTAGCTCGCCTCCAAAAAAGTATCGCAACGAATATCGGACCCCTTTCACTTGTTCAATATACCCGTCCTTGGCCACAGGCCCCAAAGTAAGAACCCGCCCGTCACAGGGTGACACCATGGTCTGTGGACACGCCTCAATGGGTCGGCACTCAGGTCTGAGTCTCCTTCGAAAGAACTGTCCCAGATTAGCATAACTCTTCAGGTCCGGTTCCATGGCCTCACCCACATTGCAGCCGAAAACCCGGGCATACAGGCCCAAAATCGCCGGACGAAGAGGTTCGGGCAGATCAATTTCATTGACCCAGCCCCAAGCTCGAGATAAACTACGAAGAGGCAAGATTTTGTAGCACTCAATGGCCAGTTCCTGGCTCAAGGAGATTTTGGGCACACCGCCCAGGTCATGAAGATGGGATTGACTCTCGTCGATGGGGGGTGGAGGCCTTTGGGTAATATGTCGCCATTGGAGAGCGCCTAATGTGGCGAACCCAGCCCATATGGGCAATGGGTAACGTCTTACGAAGCGCCAGTATCGTTTCATGGAGATGCCACTTTTCTTCGAGGATCATCCACGTTCGAGTGTTATGTTAGGTTGAGTGAGTAAAACGAAGTGTTCGTCCGAATTTTTGGAAAACGGGGCATCATTTCTCTTTTAAAAAACATTTATATTTTGATGAGAAAAAATTCTTTAAGTCGGACTGCTTTAGTTCAATTTNAAATTCTTTAAGTCGGACTGCTTTAGTTCAATTTCAAATTAACTGGGCGAGAAACCCATTCCAATCGAGTATATCCTTCTATTCACTCTCCGTGGTTTTTGAAAAAAAAAAGACATTATCTAAAGAGCTTTTCAACACGTGAAAAAGCGTCCTCTACCTCACCTTGGCGAGAACAGACCAAGGAGTTCTCAACCTTTACTTTGTTTATGAAAAACCAAATATTTTGCTTTTGAATGCATAAATTGTCTCAATATATTCTAATGTTCACTTTGACTTTGACTTACAAAACGTAAAATCAATTTTAGAAACATGCTTGATAGCCATTCTTAACATGATAACTATTCTCCATTATTTGGGATTAATTAAGGAACCAGGTACTTATTTTTGCTGAAGGAGCTAAATGTTCTTGCTCTTTGGCTTGTTATGGATTCAGATAGGAGCTCTCTCACTTGGTCTGGTATCAGATGATGGGTGTCCCAATTGTGGGATATTTCTACTGTTTCCAGTCACGTCAACGATAAGAATGACCTCACACTCGGGAATGGCCGCAGGTTTGCCCATTTATGCTCTTATTGCAGTTTGCCAAGTTGTGACTTAAATACTGTAATGAAGCTCAGATCCAGCTAGCCTAGGATTGAACCACACGTGGTTTACTTTACCTACTAATACAGACCTAAAAAGCAAATCTTCTTAGAACAATTGGTTGAGAAAAGATGATGGCCAAAATTTGATGCCCTATCAAGCTAATTTAGAACTCCTTGCTTAATTCGCCTTTGGATGTCATTATCATTCGTAAATTTAGGGCCCTGTACAAGGCTCTAGGTAAATCTACCCTTGCAGGAAAAGAAATATTTCTCAGAAGAGTCGGCAATTTATTCATTGTGCCACAATAATTGAGCAAGAGGTCGTTCAGCAAAATCTTGATAAAGCTTGACGTCACAAGAGCTCATTGTCTTGTTTCTTCGTTTGAGTGTCCACAACTAGGCCAAGCAGAGGGCGTTCGTTACCTTTGCTCTAAGAGAAGGATAAAATTCTGCATCGTAGACTGGTTCTTTTAACCAAAGAAATTCAGAAAGCAAAATATCGAGTTCAATGAAAATGACGCTTCTCCCAGGAATGGTCCTATAACTGAAGGTTAAAATTCTGCACCGTAGACTGGTTCTTTTAACAAAGTAATCCAAAAAGCCAAATATCGAGTTCAATGAAAATAACGCTCGTCAGGAATGGTCCTATAACTGAAGTTCGGAAGCGAAATTTCACTTCACGTATACACCGGTTTGTCGATCCCCTCATCAATGCATCAAAATGCTCGAACTCAAACTCTTGGTCTAGCCATGAATTAGCGAATAGAACGAACCTATGCGTCTAACAAGGCCTGCTGAGGGGGTAAACTCGACTTTCTTACGGCAGGATTCTATTCAAGCGACCTACCCCACTCTCTATATTCCATGCGCATGATTTGAGCTAAAAGCTGAAAAGAGACACATTTGCTCTTGGCTGAAAAATGGGCAGATTAACTGATGTGATTTACTCATTTATTTAATAAACACGCGCCCCAAACAATGTGCCAGCCAATCATTTCTTACTCGGCTCCGGCTTTTCCCAACCCCTCTCAAGAGATGAATGGCAGGGACGCTCAATTACCATCAATGTGGAAAAAAGTTGTGGAAAATTTTCTTGCTCCGTCCTCTCTGCTTCTGCAGTACCAGTTTCAGTGTTTGTCATTTCTCTTTTTCATGGAGTCTGCTCATCACGCACGTGAAGTCTTACAAAAGCATAGCTCCGAAGCCAAAAGAGCGCTTTATCGCGTCCCAATAATAACGCTCCCACCCTTGTCGGGTGACCTCTACCTCCTTGCTGGGGACATTCTTTTGCGTCAAGGTCAGCGTGGTCTCTTCCGTACCCTGTTCGATTTCGATGGTCACTAGGGAGTAATGAGCCTGGGGCCAGCTCTTGAGCCGCCACTTTTGGACGATCTTGGAAAAAGGCTGCAACTCGAGGAACTGGCCTTGAATATTGCCGTCCAAGAGCTCGAAGGCCTCGCCCTTTTTGGCTTCACCGAGCTTGACTTGAGAGCCGGTGAATATCTGGAGCATTTCTTTTTGGGTGAGGGTATTGTAGATTTCTTGACCTGTGCACTTAAAGCGTTGCTCCATTTGAATCGTGTCCACCGTCACGGGGCAGGACAGACCCATGTTCTTGAGGGCTTGTGCGTTTTCGGCCATTTTCTGGCCATTGGGCACGCCAGGTTTGACAGAAGGTGATGTGGTGGTGGGCGGAGCGGTCTTGGGCTTGGTGGTGGCCGCCCCTTCGTCGGCGGCCTTGGGTAAGATGAGTCCCTGACTATATTCGGACTTGAGCGAGTCCACATATTTTTGGAGGGCTTCCCGGATGATTCGGGCCCCCCCGTCTTTGCGCAAAAAGTCCTTGACTTTCCGACTCTTGTCCGCCGCTCCGCTGGAAGTCACACTAACCTCGATGTCTACATCCTTCAAGTCGGTGTGCTCCTCACTGAGATTGGGAATGGTGATCTTGCCCTTGATCTCGGGCCCGTCTTGGGTGTCCTTGGACTCGTCCCAAGTGACTTTCCAGACCAGGATGATCTCCCATTCATAGAAAAAGATCAACTTAGCCTTGCGATTGTTGGCCCTGGCCTCGCCTTCGCACTTCTCGATCTCGTCAATGACCACGTGGGCCTTGAGCTCCGGGAAGGGGATCTGGAGGCCGGTAAAGAGCTCGTTAATCCGTCGCTTGGACCACTGGTCCGCATTCTTTTCGGTCCAATGCCAATTGTTCACATTCGTGGCATCAGGCCGTTCCTCGACAATCCATCTAGGATCACCTTCGCCCCACTTGGCCATCCTGGGCGAGATCGTCAAGGACTATCCCAATTGCTGCTTCTCGACGATGGCAAAGATTCGTGTCTTATTGGCACGTTCAGAACACTAGAATGGGCAATGGCGACGGGGTCCGAGTGAGAGGCGGAAGGAGGGCCAGGCAATCAAGCCGCAGATGAGAGCGGGTACAGGCTGATGAACTTACTAGAGAGTTCTAGCGATTTCCATGTTACTGTCTGTATGTAGCTGGACAGAAGCACGCACACGGGAAATGTGAACGACCAGACACGCAGGAGTCAAACCGAAACCCATATAACCAGGCTTGAGGAGGAGGAGAAGAATGAAAGTTAACAGAGGCCGGGCAGGCTTTGACTTGGGTGGATGGAGTATGGAGTTGGGCCAGCCAGAGGCTGAATGGAGGAGAGTCACGGATCATATAACGACTAGATGTCGCATTGGCCCAACCTCAGTGCAGAGGAAAGTGGATTTTAAGTCAACAACTCTGTACACCAAAAAAGAGGAGGGTGACTGCCTGATCAGATGTAACGACCTACAATCGCTGGGCCTTCAACGAACGATATCAGTGACAAGCTCACTCTGAATCTGGCCACGCTGGCGGATGAAAAAGCATGAGTCACTGTACACCAAAATTTATGTACCAGCTGATGAAGGCAAGTGTTCGCATTTTTCCTCGCGCTATGCGAGGTCTAGTCATTATATGGTCTGTGAGGAGAGTGCCATAGCTCTAAGCTCTATCTACGTAGAGAGCAGGGCACGCGTGGTGAACATGCTTGATCTGCGGGTGACCAGGTCACTCGGCGATCCCCGATCAACAACAAGCAGCCGGGTTTGAACCCGTGACCAGGCCACTTGAATATTTTCACCCAGGTTAAAACATGTGAAGGATTGGATACAATGGTGCCTTTCATCGAAACCGAAAGCTCTAACAGAAAATAGCCTCAATCACACCAAAATCCAATTTCCAATGATACATTCAATCATGAAGCTTGACAACATCTGTCAACCATTGTAGTTGCACGATGTGAGCTCAGAGATTTAGAAACTCTCTTGGTTTGTTGTGGAGCTTGCTTGGACTTGTCATTATAACGCAACAATACACATATAAGTTTATTTGAAATTCCACCCTCCCCCCCACGGTAAACGTTATTCTCCAGCGATTAGTTGGCGGTGCTGCTTTTTTAAACTTAACCTAACCTTACTTGATTAGGTTAAGTTAATTTTCAAAAAAGTAGCACCGCCAACTAATTGGTGGAGAATAACGTTTATCCCCTATCCCCCCGCCAGAACAAACGGAGCAATCCTTGTTGCGTTACTCGCCATCATATCTATTAAGAGAAACATCGTTTTTCTTTAACAATATCATTGTATTTGACTCGAGACTAACCACTAAAATTCCACTAGCTACCACTTGTATTCTTTATTCAGCGACTTGAAATGTTCACTTAGAGGTACCGGGGCCATGACCATGCTTTCAACTCGCTCTTTCCTCATCTTGAACCAGAGAGCTCGAGCATCCCCTTGTTCCTCGACTAAGGTCTGATTGCATTCAGCTTCTTGTTCCTGAAAAGAAAACCCACATCTTTAATCTCATGGTCGGATATCTTGGCAATCACAATCCTCACTTTGGTGAGGAAAGGCTTCAGGAGGATGGCCATGTTTCGCTTTTCTCGTTCCACATTGTTCATCATCTGATCCATGTGTTTGGGAAGAACCTTGCGCACCATCTTATTCTTCCTAGAAATAAAGATGATGCTATTTAATACACGAGACGCTGCGGAGGCTGGATATTAATGGTGTCCGTTTACCCAATCCAAATATTGCCATTGGGCGGACATTTAGGATATCGGCATAAGACAAGTGTCAAGCGCATCTTGTTGGATCAATTAATATGTTGGTGATAGGTTAATGTTACTAATATAGTTGTTGTCTTGGAGTTTCTTCGCTTTCCATCAACACTTGGCTTGATGGCCTTTTGTTTACATCGTGAATTGGGACTGCCCTCCCACCAAATAGGTTTTCACGAGCCCTCTAGTTCTCACTGTTTTCACCCAGATTGGCCATTGGAACTGGCCATAGACTTAGTTTGAGGATGGAAAGCGATCAGATTTTAACTGATGTGATAGGGAAGATAGGGATGGTTTGGCAAGAACCATCCATGTCTATGAAAATTAGTATTAGATTTTTATTGATACTCTTAGAGGGCTTGTTGATTTGATATCACAGAAAATTAGTAATTTGACGAGATCTCTTTTAAAGACTACATTACCATACTTTAGTGACGATACTGCCAAGCTTCGTGCTTGAAATACCGAATGCAACTTCAAATACCCCATCACCTTTCGGCAAGTCATAAAATCAAAATCCTCTACAATCCTATCAAGTTTCGAGAATATGAAATTGTTGTTATGATTCAACTCCTAGAATATGATATCATGCACGTATTCGGGCTGTTATCTGGAACATATGAAATGCAGGTTCGTGGCCGAGAGTGGTGACCGATTAGTAGTCATTTGTATTTGGTGTTTTTTTTAATAACCTACCTAAAGATTAGCCTATCTCTATGTTTGAAGGCCAGCCGGGCTCCCACTCGTCGATGTTTTTCGCTCGCTCGTGCCTTAACGGCCCCAGAAAATGTGGGACTTTATCTAGGTGACTATCTTCATGATACTAAAGGAACATCTTGATCCATTTAAGACTTATTTCAACAAAGTATTCTTGTACCAGACCAATTTTGCTCGTTTCTAAATACTTTCATCTCTATTTCATTGGTACCATTTCCTTTCAATAACGAAATGGTCAATCTCTGACCTTTGACCAATTGTTTGCATGGTAGCTCAAACCCATCACCCTGCCGTTCCCTCCTACTTCTGGCTCTCTTCACCGAGGAAACTATCCCACCGTTTCAGGTAAAAGAGGCGTGTCTGAGCCGCCCATCACACTCGCCTAGGCTTGGCCCACTCCCCTAGACTCATGCAGATTCCCGTCCTCGAACCCAGATCCACGGAAATCCCCGCCCAGGATCTTAATCCTCCCCCTTCTGGTTCCTCTAATTCAGCAGCGCTTAGGCAGTCGATTCCAGTAGGTCTTGAGGCTAGCCATCCGATCGACGTCTTTCCATCTCTCTATATCTAGCTATCTATTAAGTACGTGGGTAGCGTTGGACGGATATTCGGCACTAAGGAGCTCTCAGAGCGTTGGTGTCCCTGAAGAGGACCTCTTTGAACCATCTTTGGGGCCAACGATCGGTTTGCATTTCGGAATTGAAGGATTAGAAACCCCAAGGTTGAGTGGCGAGACCCTTTCACGAGTGAGGTTTGATTTTCGTCCTCGCCATTCAGGGCTTTGAATCGCGTCCGGCCACGCCACCTGGTCGTTCGGTCTGGGTTTGCGGGTTTGCGTGTGTGTGTGTGAGATAGTCGAGCATCAAGAGCCCGCCGATCCTGACCTCAACGGCCACTTTTCGACAAGTGGTCTCGCCGCTTTGGACGAAGAAGTGAGTATTGTCATGTGAAAGAATGTAGCCGTTGAAGACACATTTGTGGATGTGAAAGTAAATGGAGAGGTTTAGGGGCATTTGATTTTTAACGGAAATAGCCATAACGTTCTGGCCAGGAGGTAACAACTGGCTTGCTTTTGGGGAAGAGAAGGTGAGGCAAAGTAAACAATGACTTGGACTGTGAGATCCAAGGTAACCATGTTGTATCATCCTGTTTCGCACATTCGGAAATGCGATTACGAGGCGAAGCAATCGTTGCATTTGATCAAATTACCATGTAGATCGATGGTTGTGAGTTGGCTTTCTTGGGTTTGTCTGGCTTCGACATTTTCATGGGTGGCGTTCTTTTGCAGATTCTTGTCTCGATCGGTCGGCGCCACGGTGTCGGTGTTGAGGAAAATGCCTTTGGCCAGCCGTGCACGTGTGTATCCGGATGTGAACTCTCATCGTCCGCGAGAGTATTGGGACTACGAGAGCCACGTGGTCGAGTGGGGCAATCAGGACGATTTCCAGCTGGTGCGCAAACTTGGACGCGGCAAGTACAGCGAGGTGTTCGAGTCGATTAACGTGACCAACAACGAAAAGTGCGTGGTCAAGACGCTGAAGCCCGTGAAGAAGAAGAAAATCAAGCGCGAGATCAAGATCCTGGAGAACCTTCGGGGCGGCACCAACATCATCACCCTCCAAGGGGTCGTCAAAGATCCCGTGTCGCGCACACCCGCCCTGATCTTTGAGCACGTGAATAACACGGACTTCAAGCAGCTCTACCAGACCCTCACCGACTACGACATCCGATACTACTTGTACGAGCTTCTCAAGGCCCTCGACTACTGTCACAGTATGGGTATCATGCATCGGGACGTCAAGCCGCACAACGTCATGATTGACCACGAGAATCGAAAACTCCGCCTCATCGATTGGGGGCTGGCCGAGTTCTATCATCCCGGGCAAGAGTACAACGTCCGTGTGGCCTCCAGATACTTCAAGGGGCCCGAACTCCTCGTTGACTACCAGATGTACGACTATTCACTCGATATGTGGTCGCTAGGGTGCATGCTAGCTAGTATGATCTTCCGGAAAGAGCCCTTCTTTCACGGACACGACAACTATGACCAACTGGTTCGTATAGCCAAGGTCCTGGGAACTGAGGACCTCTTCGAATATCTGGACAAATACCAGATTGAACTGGACCCCCGGTTCTCGGACATCTTGGGACGCCACTCGCGGAAACGATGGGAACGATTCGTTCACAGTGAGAACCAGCACCTCGTCTCGCCCGAGGCCCTCGACTTCTTGGACAAACTCCTGCGTTACGACCATCAGGCTAGACTGACGGCCATGGAGGCCATGGAACACACCTATTTTTTCGCCATCGTGAAGGATCAGGGTCGGATGAACACCATGGGCGGATCACCTACCGGTCTCTCGGGCACGAGTAATTCCATCGCCAACAGCTCTCCCATTCTATCCCCCGGAGCTACACCCCTCCCCAATTCGCAAGGGGGTCCATAGTAAAACCCATTCTAGAGTAACGACAAATCACCCCTCCCCTTCCTTACCTTTCGCCCCACCCCTCTCTCCTTTCCCTTGGCCAGACGTCAGAAAGAAGGTTGAAAAAAAATCATGATCACCGAAACGTTTGGAGGTACTGAATGAATGATGAGCGCCACTTCTGCCACAGTGAATGATGAATTTTTGGATAAGATGATCAAACTCATCCTTAACTTAAACGAAGGGATTTCAGTCCTGCCTCGGAACGAATATAGAAAAAATGTGGTCAACAATTTGATTCGCCAGAATTCACACACACACACACACCGGCACCTTTCTGATTTAAGCCCTGATTCTTAGCGTACTAGTGGGAAGGCCACTATTCACGTGCGGGTGTGACGAAATAAAACGTATCTTTTGCCAATTGTCTTCGACTAGTGACGGTTGTGTCTCATTACTTTTCTGCCATTATTTTCTCCTAAACGGATGAACTATTCCAACGGTCAATGTATTTCACAAGTAGCATTCATCCAACTTATTCCAACTTGATCTAAAAACGCGAAGTCTCAATTTTAACAATCTTTGAAATCCTCGAGCCTTCCTTACTGTCCCATTGGAATATTATTACTAACAGTGGAGGCTAAACCTACTAGTACGTTTTACGAGCAACTTGAGGTCTTCCAGAATCTAGGTTGGTTGTAACAATGAATGTAGTCTCCTCCCTTGTCGGAGTTATGGATTAGGATGAATGTTGGATTAGGATTCAGCACTTTAATTTGACCTCACATTTGGTGGATTGGTGGTGCGTTAGAATCAGGGCTGTTCAAAAACGCAATGAAATCTACAAAGAAAGCTGCTTAAATGCAGATATTTTTCGTTGCTTGCTGTTATAAACACATAAAAAAATGAAATTGTAGCAACTAATAAGCTTAATTTTAGCTAAAATATTAGATGAATATATTTATAATAATAATAATAATAATCTTTATTGCAAACTCTTGGTCATGTCATGGCGTAAAAGTAACTATAAAATAAAATCTGATGTATAAACATCATACAAAGAAATAGAACAAGAAAATGTCAGGATGGTAAAGGCAATAAATAGTTGACTAGAAAGTGATATCACAATGAGAATGACTAGAATTGGTTCAATGCACATGAAAAAAGGTAAGAGGTGAGTTACAGATAGTACAAAGGCAGGTAGGTAGAGGTAAGTGATGAAAATCTTGGTTATTGCAGTAGAGTGGATGGGCCAGATTGAACAGATCCTTTGTCAACTCCCGTCGCTGATGGTATTTGGCTGGGAGCCGGACAAAGGTGCGTGACTGCCAATACTCCGAAGGGATGTCGGGCCAAGGACAATAAGGTGTTAACAAGTCCTTGACCGGAAATGATAATTGTGTCCGGACATCACCTCCGGAAAGGTCAGGTTCCCAACACTGTTGGACACTAACCTTGCCAGCCCGATGGTAAGGGGCTCGGTTTCACATAGAAAATGTGTCCATGCATTGTTGGCATATTGGGGCACGCAGAGGTATCGCTTGAGGAACTTGGTGTAGGTGGCATCGGCGGATTTGAGGGCGGATTGGGCGGAGTTGGGAAGCCTATGCTTTTCATCATAACACTACATCACAACCTTTTAATGCCAACTTTCAAAAAACCTCCAAACACAAGTTTTTCGTCCAGTCTAGAGCAACAATATAAATAGTGGCTCTAGTCCAGCCCATGAATGCTTATCCAAGTACAATGTGTTTAGAAACTACGATGTAGTAGGTTTTATCGTTTTTTGTATGTATTCTAATTTTTCTATTCATCAAAAAAGTAACAAAAGTATGCAAAATATAAATGGACTAAAACTTGTTCTTAAAATAGATCTATAAACGGTTTCTTCGTATTACATGAAGCTGAAGACTGTCGCGGATTCTTTTCTCATTTTGGTCTTTTAATTCAAACAAGTCTAAACGCACGTCTCAATATATGTAGTCACATCGCTCCGGTACTCAGTTTTCTAATCGATCTAAAAATCGAGGTGTTAAAACGGGCCTCTTGCGTTCTCCACTCTATAATGGATAATAATGATGAAAAATCACTAGAATGCACAATCTTTTGTGTGGAATCAGTTGAATTTGAATCGAATTTTGTCAATGACTAACTTGCTCTAAAACTTTGGGCACATCATTTCGGTAGGTTTAGGATCGAATTCATGCTGCTAGAAGATGGCCCATCAGAAGAGGCCTGACGAACCTCAGGCAAGTTTCAAGTCAAAGAATGATTTCCAAACCAAATGGACTCGCCGATTCCTCCCAGTTCATGTTCACAGCATGGAGATGTGTACGTACATAAGTGAGGGAATGTGGGTGGTTAATGAACCCTTGAATCTGGAGAGGTTGGGAATCTGCTATGCTCTAGCAGCTCCAAACACCTGGTTTTTGATGGTTTTGAAGATCATTACACTCTCAGTTTGTAGAGCTTGAGCTCTATTTCTTATTCATTTCCTTCATTTTGAAACCCTTGATACAGAAAATGACTGAAACATTTAGATTTCTTTCCATTGTATAGGAAAAGCTCAAACTTGACCTAATAGTGACACAAACGAATGTTTTGGATCCCAGAATTACTTGCGTTGAGTACTTATAGATTCCAAATCTATATTTATTACTGTTCCTTGACTTTAGACATTGTCCCCAAATGTTATCCCTTGTCATTTTCTTATCGCTCACTTTGCCTTGGCCATGTGTAATTTGCGACATTTCGTTTATCTGCAATGCATCAACAATAATATCACAAAAGGAGCTCAGGGTCATTTATCAAGTGCATTATATTCATTCTTTAGATAATTGATAACGAAGGGGTACGAATTCGCGACATAAAAAAATTCAAAAAAATGAACTAGTTTCGGGAACCTCGCGGTAAACAATCGATCAGGTACTTGTGGCTCCACCTTTGTCCAAATCAACCTTTTATTTCTAAATGGCCAATTCCAGCAACTGAAAAGAAAACAATGGATGAAATCAAAAAAATCAATGGATCAAGTTTCAAAACTTCAATTTGTCCCTACTAACCTCGGTGGTGGCCAGTTTCAAAAATCCTAGTGATGAATCATCCCCCTTCTTGCCAACAAATTCTGTAAGAAGTGCATTAGACGTGATATAATCCCTTTAGATGAAAAGAATGAATTTCAAAGTTGATTTACCAAATACAGATGTCAGACTCAGCACTGCGCCTACGAAATCACCAAATCGTAAAGTGCCATCTTTCCTGATGTACTTGAACACGAGATTCGAGAGGATTGACGAGTTGAGCTTGAACCCTAGCTCTTCCAACGCGTCCTTGAACCGCTCGACCTTTAAGGCTCCCGTCTTTTCTTTCGTATGGTTCTTGAACACTGATTGCCAGAGCTTGATGCTACAGATGAGATTCTTGAACTCCTGGAAGTTCAACCGACCCACGTGGTCCTCGTCAAACACCTTGACCACTTGCCGACAAATGTCCACGGTGGCACAACTCTTGATGTAATCTACAGCACATCATGATGGTTCAGGAATGAAAAGCACATGAATATTTGATTTTATCGTTCGAAAACAAGCAGTTTTTTAAGCGTTTTATGCACATCAATCTGTATCTTAGAGTTTGAATCGGAAGATGTGTCTGCTCTGTCTGCTTGCTTGCTAGGCTGTTATTCGTCATGCGGAAAATAATCCTCTTTAAACATGAACACATTCCTCCTGACAATGGTTGAATGATTAGGCCAGCCATAAACTAATTTGCGCTAATAACAGTAATGATTGTGCAATTTGTAGTGCAGGAATTTTGCCGCATGTTATCTGATAATACATTGATGATTCCTTTCATCAATTGCCATTCTGTATTGACTGAAATCTATCACAATTTTCGTGCAATAAATGGGTTTTGTCTTGGAAGTGGCATTCTTTCCAAACAGTTTGTTCGTTTATACTATATTTGTCAATAAAAGTGTCGATGACAATTGCTGTACTCGTAAGTACTCGTACGTTGGAACTTTAATCCAAGATGAATTTATAATAAGCCCACGCAGCTAAATTGCATCATTGGGCTTTCAATCAATGACGAATAGAAATGCTTCAAATGCTTGCCGTTTCACATTACTTCTATCCTCGAAAAGAATTGTGACATTTCGAATATATTAAAAGCTTCTAGCCTTTTAGGAAAAGCTACGGTAAAAATTTCTGTTTTAAAAGCTGCTTTAAGCCCGAATAATTGCATCGTACTCCACATCTAAGTCGCACAGACGTGTACATTAATTTTTTAGCAACCCTGAGGGCCTTAAATAATAATGTTTGGTTAGCTTCGTATTTACCATTTGGCAGGCAAATCTCCAAGAGTTCTTGTAATTCAAATGGATTCACGGACTTCTGTTGATCGGCGATTTTCAAGAAAATCCCCTGATACTGACTCAAACTCTTTTGGGCGTCCTTGGCCGTCACCCAAGGGGTTTTGAGCATTACTGGAGCTACTTCTTGTTGCTTTAACTTGACTGGTTGTTGTGAATAGATCCTAAAGATGAACTGGGCTTCACTGCCCGGTTCAAATGTGGTTGGCAGCACCAGATAGACTCCAGAATTAAATGAAGCCCGTTCCGTGACCTGGAGAGACAACGAATTCTCCAATATTATTACAGGCCAAATCGGTATTCAAAAATAGTTTTTGGTTTATTTCCACACCTGTCTAGCATTGGTGTATTGGGAGTTGATGAGCGACTTCCGGGTTTTGTAGAACTTTGGGTCCGTGGAGTCGGCGTGAATTTCGTCCGTGATTTCGTAACCCGTGAATCCAATTACCTGCGGTTCGGTGACGTTGTACTGCGATACAGATATGACCAAATATCCGTCACTGAGATTCGTAATTTGAAGACGAGGGTTAATATGGAATGAGTCTAAGAGAAGAAAAAAATATTTGGACATTCAGTCGAAGGGCTTAGGTGAGTTGGTTCGGGAAACTTGAGCTTAAACAACCATCTTAAGTTATTGCAGATCGGGTTCAAACGTCTGCTTACGTTTTTAGGAACAGAAATGCCACCCAATCGTTAAATTGACGAGGCCACTTACCGTAGTTCCTGCAACCTCCAGCATTGACCCCGCGCCTCCAATAGCCTTGAAATACTTTGACATTCCAAGGACGCCTTGATTTTAAGCTTGGCTCGTCAGCCGCAGTCTCTTTGTCCAAGTGAATAACGTCCAAGTGAGTGAAGATCCGTGTCCATTTGGCAAGGGACAGTTTGATGTTCCCATGGGAGTCAACGATAAGACCTTGGTTGTACTTGTGAAGACTTGTGCTGGGTCTTAGTGTCAGCACGACGTCATCGGTTTGTGGACCCTGTCGATTAGGCAATCATAGAATGGTAAATTTCATATATCTGTTGGATTCAGCGAACTGCACTTACTTTATGAACCTCTAAAATCTTGTATGATTCGTTGGGAAAAAAGCCGTGATGCAACGCTTCCTCCGCTTTTTTAGCACCCTGAAAAAAAGACGAATCACAAAACTGGTTAGAAGAAAACGGTTTTTTGGGGGCCAGTAGTTGCCCGAAGGCCGAAAATCACCTCTATGATGATCTTGCACGTGACGATGGAGGTCATTCGAAGGCAATTTTCAAGCCAAGATAGAGTTTGATTAAGGTTTTTGTCAATTTGGATATTTTCAGCCACCCCGCCCGTCAAATCGGAGAGTGCATCGCCGAAGGTCCCGTATTTCAAGGCCTCATAGGAACCATGTAATCTAAAAGATCATCAAAGATCGCAGATCGTTAATTCATGGAAAAGGTAAATTCTAAAGCTAATATCTGGTAGAGCATGTTCTACCAATACTTGATTAGAGTTATTTGACTTTGGAAATCGTACCTTTTTTTTATAAGTAGACTGTTCATACATTACAACGCATGGCACGATCGACATTATCACAAACGCAATAGGTGCCTGCCAAATTAGTCGATGAAATACTCATATTGTCCATGGTCCAATACAGGAGCAACTACATCATTAATAATTTCAGAACCTTTAACTTTAAAATATAATAAAACATCAATGTAATCATTGATAATTTAGAAAATGCATTAATGTTTTTATTTAAAAGTCAAACTTGAATGGACATTATTTCATGATATACTTTGTAATCTTACTTGGCGTAGGCCTTTTCGAGCAACGAGGGCCAAAACTGGGATTGAGGCGTGCCCAGGTCGTTCATGAACACCAACTTATTTCCAACCACAGGTAGGCGGTCATCCACACAAACTTCCCTCCATTCTCCATGCCACCAGATTCGGAATCTGAAAACATGGCCGATTCAGGGTCATTAAAACGTCATTATCTGACATCTATTCAAGATTGCATTCGCTAACATAATCCTAACTTGATCCCCTTCCGGTATGTGAGAGAGGTCAGCCAATTATTTCGTTAGTGAACTAAAAGATGAACCATATGGTTTGCTCTTACCTGAAAATGCCACAATAATCCTCTTCAAAGGTTTGATCCGCAGGAACCACTCGGTAAAAAAGCCCCTCAACCTGACGCAAACAACCAAAACAAGACGCCAACCAATGATCGCCTACGCAAAGAAATGCGAGATCTTGAACGTTGATTTCAGGCCACTATCTCAAGAACTTACGACACCGATCAAAGCAAATCGAATGGGGGGGAAAGTTTTAGGTCCGTCAATTACCTCACAGAGGAAGTAGATGATCTGATAAGTGGATTACTCATTTCCTACTTACCAAATTGACCAGGGTGGATTTTGCCTTGGGGTGCGATGAAGTTTATCGATGTGCCAAATTCCTGGTAAGAGAAACCATTACATGAGTCTGTATGTGGTGTACAATGTAGAGTCAACAAAGTTGACAGGAACTTATGAAAGAAGGAAATTGAGGTAGGCATTTGAAAGCTCCTTGGCACTCAAATGTTTCTCTTCACCGAGGCAACAATCTTTGCCATGGCATCGGGAATGTTGTCCAATTAATCAATTATTTATCAGCATCAGGGAATGTCCTTCAGTTGCGCAAGGTGGTTGAGTGCTAATAGGATAGGTTTCCGGATCATGTTATCCTTTGGATGAATAGACACTATTATTTTGTTGGTTGATACATGTATCAACAACTCGGATAAACTCTCTTTCAACATAAAGGGCCAAAAATCTGTTCATCAACCTTCTTTGTGTAAAAGCTCTCTTAAAGCAGCTTGTATTACATCTCATTATGTGTTCCTCGAAACATGGTCTTGTGAAACCGTTGTGGTTCAGCTGGTATTGATTGGCTCCCTTCAGATCAGATCATGTCCAATTTACTCAATCATTCACGTACACACACAGTACTGAGTGTACGTAAGTACAAATCTAGTAGTACGTGCATGCTTTTTAGGTTACTACTACAGTACAGCTGTAGTTACTACGAGCTTGGTGAGATGGAAACTATGACAGGGACTAACAGGTTTTGGGCACTTTCTGAAATAACAGGATCGAAAGCTTTTGAGTGTAGAGGAGATGACAATCGTGTGCTACCAATTTCGAGATGATTCAAGTTCCATGGATTTAAGGTCACCGGAAGTGGTCACTGGAAGTTTTCATCAAGTTATGATTCACGCAACAAACTGCACAACCAAAATCCAAGCCAAAGACTTTTTTTTGAATGAGTGAGTAACTTGGCTCAAGGGGTTTTCTGTTTTTACTGTTTGAAGACAACTCCCCAAAAAGCTCCCAAAGCAAACTCTCGAAGTTTTGTAAATTTTAGATCTCCAGTGCTTCAAAGCATGTCTCCAATATTGCTCTATGGGATCTATGCTTTCATTCAAGAAAGCATCTCACCACTTTTCAGGATAAATAAGAGCAGTGCTTCCCTCTGCTTGTGGTTTCTCATTTCCTCAACAGGCTCCGTTTATTTTCTCTAACTAGGCTACCTCTCTTGGGATTTTGTAACAGAAAGAGAGAGAGAGAGAGAGTGAGTGGGCGTGGATTCTTTCAGTACTACTAAGTCCTACCTTGGGTCTCTTCCATTCGAATGCAAATGGCGGGGTTTGATGGTAAAAAACAGACTCTTGAACGGCTGAGAAGTCGGTATCCTCCCAAAGTTTGTTGTTTTTCAAGCAATCCTGCTTAATCTCGGCAAAATCCGACACCATTTTCGCCACTTTGCTTCATTCAGCTAACTCATTCCCAAAACACTCAAATAAATCAGGTTCCACAGAGAGGATCAGCCAAGCAGGACACGCATGACTTTATCCACTTCTTCTGTTTCGCAGTCCTCGCTCGCTCACTCTTCACTTGGGATGTGAACGTCCAAACTTGATGCCAGGCTGGGATCGACTTACTGCCAAGACGATGATTTTGGTTGATGATGATGGTAATGGTTGCCTGGTTGGGCTTGCAGGTGAGGAGAAGAGATGTGGCATGGTCGAGGCGGTTCTTTTTGGCCAGGTGAGTGGCGTAAATACAGGTAAATCGGCGGGTGAGTGAGTGAGTGAGTGCGTGCGTGCGTGCATGTGAGCTCGTTCGTGGGCATACGAACGACATACCACACATGGAAATGTCGCAATCCTCCCATGTTTCATCCTCCCCTTCCCCTTCTTTGGCACTTCATTCAGTCCAACCTTAATCGGAGTTTTTCTTTTGAACTCGTCCAAGGATGAGCGCTTAGTGGGATTCGGCTGTCAGATTCTCAAGGATCTGAGAGCTTCACCACCGTCAAGATCATCGTCATCCTCCATATCTCCGGAGTAGGATTCATGACACGAGATAACATTATGCGTTGATATTCATTTGATCATCGCCAGTTGACTTGAAACATTTGCACTGTACAACATGAATGATTATGTCGCTGAAAAATTATTCCTTTTAATGATATCAAATGTGGCATTATGTAACATTTCAAACATATAAAGTCAATGTTCCAATTTTGCCTGAACCTTTACTTGCCAGTCAGCTAGGGAATTGCAGAGGGCATGAACAATGGAAAGTGTGATGCATTTCATGAAACAAACAAGCTTAACGCTAGTCTTGGCTGAAGCTGGTCTAGAGCACTAACGGACAAGCTGATGTCTCTCTTGCCAGTCTCTTCTCGTTGTTCCAGTTGATGAAGATGAGGTGGTAAATGTTTTTTGTTTTTGTTGGATTATCCAATAATACCCCACGGCGTTAACAAAGTTTGTCAAGAAAAATACCCCAGCACATTTGGGCATTTTTCTACCTCGCAAAATCATTAGGAGCAACTTCGATATTTCTGCTTTATTTAATACTATATCACAATAAAAACTTGCATCCCCACAAGCATACGATAAACTAGAATCTTTTAAAAATTGGCAAGTGGAAATTAGGAGCATACTTAGCTAAGACTTGAATGCAAATTAGGATATGATGTATTTGATCGCTTCAGAATCATAATGGATGTCCCGTTTTCATATGCTTTAGCTTGAAAATGCTCCCGCTAAACCTTAAGTGTGCAGACAATAAATAACGGTTTTCAATATTGCAAAAGTAGAGGATAATATTTTTATTTTCTCAAAATAGCTCAAAATGCTACAAAACATTAGTAAAACACATCAAGTTTGCATAAAACTATCAAATCAAATAATTTTACAGGCTAGAAAAATGAATGCGTGTGCTTTGGTATTGCCTGAAGACTTTGATAAGGCGTTTTAACTTTTGTGACCAGATAACAGACCTAGATTTAGATTAGACCTATTTAGATTATAAGCTTTCCTTAACACTACTGTTAGTTTATGTTTTCTTATGCGGCCCATTGGCTGGTTATTTTCGAATTTATTTGAATAATTTTTGCGAGCACTAACATTTTTGGCT
Source organism: Tigriopus californicus (assembly GCF_007210705.1). NCBI lineage: Eukaryota > Metazoa > Arthropoda > Copepoda > Harpacticoida > Harpacticidae > Tigriopus > Tigriopus californicus. Next base: position 13,804,146 of record NC_081447.1, read on the forward strand.
TGAATAAAAAATCCATCAAAATTTTGAGAATATAAAGAGAGAAAAAAATCATTGGTGCAGCGATCTATCTATCTTTTAGAATCAAATTATTTGAATAGATTTTGGTATGGTTGTTCCATTTCATATTAGCTGACACCTTGGGTCAGCTGTTTAAGAGACCAAAATTGAGATTCCGTTTGTTCCTTTTTGAGGGGGAAACGCCTCCAATGATAGTTAATTGGCAAAGATTTGGTGAATTGAAACAAGAGCGCTTTTTACATGGTCGATAGCAAAGCTAACATGGGTGCCAAAACTGGTTTGAAGCTTGATAGGTTCTTGTCTTCACGAGGCTACCTATCTTTGTCTGGTGGCATCTTTTTGGCATTTTTCTCCACGTAAAATCTAGCAACCACCTAATTTTGGCAGATGTAAAAATAATAGCGTTCCTAGCGAGTCCCAAAGGATCTGTCCAATTTTGGCCTTCCATCCTATCAAAGGCGTCACCTTAGCCTGTTTGGCCAATAACGATACAATGAGACATTAACTTAAGGTTGAGCTTAACTTGATAAACGAAAGTGTTCTTCAACTTGGCGAAAGCAAAACTGTAGCCAAATAAATGACAAGAACTACGGTTGCTTAAGATATGAGGCTTGGACGTTACCCAGATCAGGAGGGTAGTGACGGAGGGGTGAACCTCGCCCGGCCAGCGAAGCTAGCCATCACATCGTCCAATTTACTTCCGATTGACAGTGTCATGTCCCCGGTATTAGAGTGGTTCTCCGTCTGTGTCTAGAAGTTGCTTTTAGAAAGGTTGGGGAGGAGAATCAAACCAAACCGGGGACCTCTCTCATGTTAGGAAACTGCGCTAACCACTACGTCACGTCTCCCTCTCCTAGGATTGACATATTTAAAAGTAATAATCTCATGCACTCAGATGAATTATTTTTTTACCTTGTGTGACGCTACATTAACTTACAATAATACCTTAGGTACCTTCAAACACATTGAAAATGTATATTTTGGAATTAATATTTTACGAATGTGCTCAAGCGCATATGAGGCGCATTCCTTTTAGCATGGAGTACCTTCTCGTAATATTAATAAAAGAATCGACGGAACAATCAATTTCAACAAAACATTGATACTTTATCTAAAGGAACGATGAACGTACTCCAATTCCAACACATTCCAGTGTATGTTGGCTGCTTCATTGCATTTATTTCAACAACAGGCCTCAAAATGTCAACTTGTACCAACGTGACCATCAAGGCGTACCAGAAGCGACGGATCCGTCAGATTAAGGAGTTCTGCAACTTTACATTTTGATCAAATTTTTACGTTAGAAAATAACGCCCTCTATTAACAAACAAAAACTACATTGTCGCCCCTTTCAGTGGTCAGTACTGTGTGAGACCACAACTCTCTACTTTATTATAATAAGAGGCGAGGATAATTCGATTACAACTTATGTGATTGATAATAAGGGGTCAAAATCTCAATGACTTGTTTCATAAAAGTACCCTCTCTCGTTTTGGGGTGTAAGGTTAAGGAGGATGGAATATGAGCTCGACGTAGTGACAAGGTTCCGATCTGTCGAGTACACGATTGGTTAAGTTTCCCTCTCAACGTAAGCTCAACCTGAGAAGAGGCCTTTCTTTCCTTTTTTGTTGGTCTCATTTTTACTACGTTAAACAAACAGGCTCTAGGCGCTCGGGTACATCTAACATACGGTTGTACTTCCTTTCTCTCTGTCTTTGATAGTACGCTGTGTAGTAAATGACTGGAGTAACCATGTGAGAACGGAAACCTTTGTGATGAGACCAGTCGTTCCCCGAGAGATCAAGTGTTTCGCCTCGGGAACTATGGAAGGCTAAATATCCTGCCAAGTAAGCAAAGCAAAGACGAGAAAGTCTGGTGGTACGAATTGCAAACTCCACTATAAAGAGAACACCAGTTGATGGGGACACATAATAATTGGAACATACTGTACACTTACTACACGAGCACACTCTCAAATTTAAGGAGAGGGAAGAAACAACGTGGCATCTTCCTGAGAATCGTTCCAAAAGAGCTTGGCAACTACATGCGAGAGAGATCAATCATGTTCTGAGAATGGTTGTACCGGTAAAAGAATACCAGGTTTCCTGATCCACACTCTTTAGTATCTTAGATGGAGGATCTTACGGAACTCAGTTCGCACATTCACTAAAGAAAATGATGTTCCGACTAATAAACATCGGTACGAAATGAAAACGGAATGGATCGGTGATCCTAATTGGAGACCATTATCCAACGCAAGAAGCACCTTGATTTACATGCTTAAAATGTTTTAAGCATTGTAAGAGGACAACGAGGACGATCCTAGGTAGAGAAGCTTTGACATTTATATAATAATGCTAATTCGAGTGAGAAATCGATAAGGACGAGCACGTGTCAGGTTATTGGATAACATTCCCAACATCATGCTAATGAGACCACTACTGTGAAGATTTTAAAATTTCTCCCTCGATTAAGGAGGGGATGGAACCCTTATGGATGATACGAGAACTTGAAAATTGCACTATATTAAGAAACCAAGATGATGTTCCAAACTGCGGTAGAATGGGGATAAATAGCCACAGGGGCAAATTTTTGCTTCATGTATGAATCAATCAATACCTTGGATTACCGAGTCCATTATTTCAAAGAATTTAGGCAAAACACTTACCAATTGGAGAGAGGGCGACTCCAGTTCTTGCTGTTCAAAATCATTTTTAGTAAATTCGAGAGATTTCATCAGCCACCCACCCACAATGGAGGAATAAAAATGATGAGGAGAAGATCCTCGTGGGGGAAACGCATGCATTATTAGGTAGCTAGTGATTGAGACTTCAACAAATGATTCCGACGAGTTGGCGCCATGGACAGGATGACTGCATATTAATTCCAAGAACAAATCACCTTACACGTAGCGTGTTCAGACATCGTCAGTTTCTGAACTATCCTATTCGAGTCCAAGTCCAAAGCAATTCATTTTCACATAAAAATTCCCATAAAAAACGAAATATTTGTAATAATTTTTGAGGTTTTTGAGGTAAGATAACCAAGATGAGGTAACTTTTTCTTGGATCAGGTCTGATTGCTCTGTGGGTTTGCCAAGGCCAAATGTGGTCAAGAAAAGACATGGTTTTGGTAAGCAAGCCCTAAAAACATGTACCTTCATTAAATATGTCACAAAAACCCTTTCCAGTAAATTTGAATAACATAGTTTCTCTATTGGCTTTTCTTACTAGACATATTTGAAGATAATCACTACTAAACTATATATTTTGAAATCATTGAATTGTTTTTTATTCTTGTGGGACACATATCGAGGAAAAAAGTCGTTGAATAAACTCTTAGTGTATATGCTTTACTATGTAGCCGAAAATAACTGAAATTTTTGGTATTATTTATTATTAGAATAAAAAAATGGGTTCCGCTTTTTTCAGTTTCAAAGGAGCAGTTTTCCAGTTTTCCACATTTTTTCAAAACAAGTGTCTTTGCGTAAGAAATAGTCAGCCGTACATTCAAGCATCCATTCAAAGAATGAAAATAGATTAAGGTACTCAAGACGAATTAGGTACTTAGCGGTTATTTGAAAATGAGAACAAATCGCAAACAAAATAAAATTAAACAGCATTGACGTACCTAATTGCAGGTATCAAACAGGTTCAGTTGCAAATTGAACATATTTCATACATTTTTGCATATTTCGATCTATATTTTGACTTTGGGCAAAGGGCAAAATAAATCTACGAAGTTTTCGACACAATTGAGACATTCTAGCTGAGTGCCTGATAATGGAGCGTTCAAGACAAGGCAAACACTCTCTCTTCAGATGCTTTGGATTCAATTCCTGCCGACAAAAAGGTCACTTTTTTAAAGCATTTTCTTGAACCGGGGTCCAAATGTTAGTTTTAGAGCACATTATTCAATGTTTTGACCAGTTGCTAAAGTAGTTTATGCTTTTGTGCTTGTACGTTAGAACAGGGGATAAAAAGAGTTCGATTACTTGCACTCGCAAGAATTTGGCCTTTGCCAGTTGTTTTTGTTAAAAGCCATCTACTTCGACCAGGCAATTTATTCCAAAACCTAATTTGATGCGTTTATCTTCTATGAATGTTCTCTTGAACAAATCTTTAAAAACATCCACGCTTTTGATAAAATCAAAGTTGTCAACATTAACCAGTAATATCTTACGGAGTTGTGCAAGTTTGAGTGTACCCTGATCGCAATCTTTTCGATCTTTAAATGCCAATTAAGGCATGGTGGCAAAATTGCCCGGTAAATCTACACTAAACCAGGTTTTTGAAGTAGTCGAATTATAAGCTTTGAAGTTGAGCTATTTACAAGGATAATTTATTTATTAGGCTAGCAACCGTAGTGAAATTGTCGGCGCGTATGTTACCCTTGGTTTGATCCCTGGCAAGTCCAGTCCAAGCTTGTTTGTGGTATTTAAAGACAGCATGTGTGGCTGCTGTGACAACTTAAATGAGTGAACCTGGTGCCATTCCCAAGGGTGAGTAAGAATCAATGGTGGCTGTGACCGATAACAGATTGGGATCCCCAACATCAGACAGAAGGCCGAGCGAGTGAGGTGGCATCTGACTCCGTAACAAGCAAACAAACAAACAAACAAACAAACATGTCTTTACAATCTGCATGAATTATTTCTTCGGAAAAACCACCACCGTCCCCTTCCCTGCTAAAAGAGCTTATAGTTTTTGGCCCTCTGTTTCAACCTCACACCTCATTTACATTGGCCATTCTCACCTGAAGGCGCACCACTAATCTCATTGCCTGGTGGTCAAGAAATAATTTTGCTCTGACCATATTACATTAGCTATGCAGCGCCTTTTATCAAATACTTCTCCCGACTTCCCGGCCCCCTTTCGTTTGCCCTTTAAGCAGTCCTCCTCTTTCGAGTTCACATGGTGGCCAAAGGTCTCCCATTGAATCCAATTTCCCACCGGGGTCCTCACCCCCAGCCAAGGAAAGGCTCCTCGTTTGAGTCCGTATGTACTTGCTCTCCCACCTCTCTCTCTTTCTCTCTCTCTCTCTTGGCACGCCCGCTTAATACTGATAATTGGTTCAATTTAAATTCAAGGATACTTTAGGGTACTTTTTGGAATCAAGGGATCAACGGGAACAACTTCATTGTTGGTGTCACATTGTTCCTTGGATCAGAAAGATGTTAATTTTTTTGCAAGTGTTTTCCGTCATATTTAAAGTTCAGATTCATGCGGGGTAAAAGTAACGAATCTACAGAAATTCGTTCCTTTTTTTCGAAAAAGGAATTGCAAACCCATTGTATGTCAGAACGATATAAGTCTAAAAAAGCTAAATAGATAATATTACAAATTAATTGTTATTTGTTCCCTTTTTCAGCCTGAAAAGCGGCATTTATTTTTCGGATTTTTTCGTTCAAAAAGTGCTACCGGGTTTTGATGTTACGATTTTACCGATTATCAAACCAAACCTGGGCGTGATGATCCATCGTCGACATACTTTGAGTGTAAGTGTGCTTGTACGACACAACCTCCCTTTTGTACTACTAAAACCATTCGACGACCAATGAGCCTGAGCGTCGCTAAGGCCATAAGGAAAGAAGGAAAACAGGCCTAGAATTGTAGGCCTTTGCCGGTCCCACTATCGTTCTTATTACTACGAACTCAAGTGTTGAGTACTTGTAGTAGCAGTAGTAGTAGTAGTAGTAGTACTACTACTACTACTACTACTTCTACTACTACTAACGGAGATTATTACTACGACGAAAAAGGCGGCGATTTCTATCTGCAACATTCTCTCTCTGTCTCGCTCTTTTCCGAAACGAAAGCCAAGAGAGTAGCATAGTCGTATGTGGGCCTTACTACCTAGTACGTGAAAGGAGAGTAAGGGCCTTTTTTTTGAGAATGTTGTGTACGATATCCTGAGTTGCGTGGAAGGCAGAGAAGTCCCCAAGTGCAATCAAATTGTCGTGCAAGGGATCGCAGTTTCGCTGTCGGGAACTGGCATTTCAAATGCTAGGAATGGTTGTACTGCAGTAACCATAGCCTTAAAGGAATTCATCGGGGAGAAGCGTCAATGGTTGAGTGTGAAAGTCAGCAGCAAACCGTTGATTAAAACTCGTGCTCTCAATATCTTTTAGACAGATTGGATGATTCAATACGCTATTTCCAGAATTCATCCCATTTTTGGTTCGAATTGGGACCAAAGAGCATGATCACTTCCGACCCATTTCAGTGACATTTTGAATACTAGTTGCATAAAAAGGCAGAAATAACCTCTATTTTTCCTGCTCGGATTTTTTTGAGATAAAGATAAACAACCATGTCCTAGCTTGAGGCCAGAAAAATCCTAAAGGAGAGCAAAACATATTTAATTAAATGTTTATCAAATATCTTCTCATTGATGTGATGTTGTCGCTTATCTGAGCATATGGTCTTTACATAGTTACTACTTGAACAAGTTGCACTGAAGTAGAAGTAAAAAAAAAGAGGACGGAGGAAAAAAGTAATTTTCGAGGCCGGCCAGACCAAGCAAACTTCTGCGTCCTTTTCCCGCTCAGTGACAGACAGAAGGCGCACGAAATGCATGTACATCGCACACAGCCGCACTTACATACTAGACGAACGGAGACGAGCCCTGAGTATACAAACGTGGAACGTACTACTACTTCTACCACTACTTGTACAACTACTACTACTACTACTATCACATCCACTACTACAACCACCACTACTACTACTACTACTGTACTACTACAACTCCTTCCAATACTCCATTCACTGCATGCAGAGGGGACACGAAGAAGGAGAATGAGAAGAGACTTTGGAGAGAGCGAGAGAAGCATTGGAGAGCGAGTGAAGAAATAAAGTAAGAGAGAGAGAGAGAGAGCGAGAAGAAGGCCCTTCTAGTAACGCACACGCACAGTTGATTTGACAGTGAAAGGGACAAGAACACATCGATCCAAAACACTCACTTCGGTATCCATCGGCAAGGCTCAAGTTCGTTGTGCAACATCACTGCCTATCCTCTCGTACAACAACCAACGCACCACGTGCTTCTTCGCACATACATTATTGAATAATGCTCAACTCGTTGTCTGGGATGTGGAACTGATTGGAAGAGGCATTTCCTAGTTGGTGACTGGACCCAGCGGATTGCATAGGAACAAGGAACCATGTGGATCTTATCTCCTCTGTTGTGACACTCTGTGGATTGAGGAGATTGACACCAACGACCGACAACTGATCATCATGAACAGGTTAGATCATGAACTACATTCGCGAATTTTAATGGTGTGAAATTCTGCCAAACTGAGAGGATTCTGGCAAGGACAAAATCGACGTGTACTTTTTGACACGTTGTCTGGCTTGGCGACTAAGGTTTCTTGGATGAGGTTTTTTTTTCAAACTGTCACATTGAAATGGCAACTGAAATCATTGCTCTTGGTTGCGTGGATTTTGGAATAAAACATCAGATTAGAAATGTTATTTGTGCTAGACTGAGTTCCAAGTAGGACGGAAGGGTTACTTATGTAAAATTGAAAGAGTTTAAATATTAAATGCTGTGACTGGGTTTTGAGACAACCAACCAATTATCTGACTAGTTAAACTTATCAGTCCACCCTGAGAGCTTTATGAATATTTAGTTGTTTTGACTGAGCTTTGAGACAATTAAGATCAATAGATTTGATCAAGAATTCATGCAAAGAAGAATTTGTTTCACGGAATTTATAGCTCATGAACCGTAATGATAGACTGATAAATCATGCTCCTCTGATTCAAATTCAGAACAAATCTTGCACGGATACTTAATCCACATCTCATTCTATCAATACAAAGTAGGAAAATGCGTTTACTATATGAAAAAAGGTCAAAAAGAACAGAAGTAAAAAGAAAGTAAAGCAATGGCTTTGTTCATAAAAATAGAATGAGGAAAAGGGACTCAGAATGCTTCAAAATATACCTTGCCCTAAAAGGTCAGAAAGGTGTTGAAAGATGTAAGGATTGGTGCATCCCCGACTTTGGCTCTGTCAAATTAGTTCGTAGGGCGTTTCGTAGCTTGATCGATCGATTGATTTATTTTCAACCTTGTATTGGTCCAAACAGCCTTCGTGTCGTATCTATTTGATTCAGGTCATCGACTATTCTAATATTACTCAACGCTGATCGGCCTGAATAGAACATTGGTTTTCCTGCTCTCAGGGTTTTGAATTAATTGTTGTTATGCTTCTGCGGTTCGTTCCCCGAAGTCTCATCGGTTTTTCAACCGCTTGTATTAAATTAGACGAATCGTCTAGACATTCCCGGATGAGAAGAAAGTACGATCATGATTCAATGCAAGCTCATAGTGGTGATAGCAGTTGTTGTAGTACTAGTAGTAGTGGTTTGGCGCACGGTTGTTGCTTGGTTTGAAAAGATGTTTCTCGTAATAGGCGCCAACTCGTCGGGGTTCTTCATTTTATTTTCGAATGGCATCTGAAGCAAGCGAGCAGCAACAGCCAACATGACCACCACGTCTGACACCGACCAGAGGTAGGCGTAGTACCTAGTAGAAGTAGAAGTAGTAGTAGCATAGTAGTAGTAGTAGTAGTAGTAGTAGTAGTAGTTGTAGTAGTGAGTAGTAGTAGTAGTAGAGTAGTAGTGTAGAGTAGTAGTAGTAGTATTGTAGTGTAGTAGTAGTAGTAGTAGTAATAGTAGTAGCTCTTCTGTTGGTGGGTGATTTGTGGCTGAAGAAGATAGACCGAATGAGTCCCGCGAACACTCGATCTTCTATACATAACACATCCTCCATTTAGCTTAGGTAGTTAATCGAGCTGGCAAACGTATGTACTTCCCAGGAAACTCAAGAAGGCCTTGGCCACTGGATGTGGATCGCCAGAAATATGCTGTCCTTCAGTACAGTGTACATGTACACAAATTCCAAAGACTGACAGACAGAAATGTGCATCCTTTGGGGTTTAAGCACTCTGTTGGCACTTGATAATGATGAGGTCCTGGGTGACTTCTGACGTACAATACTCCATTGACGCCTTCATGTCGCATTGCTTGTTGGTGAAAAAACTGCGTGGACGGGTGTCTGTCCGCTTTCAGTTATCGCTAGTGGTTGGTCTCTCGGGCTCAAATGGTTGATTAAGTGGCTCCAGGATGATTGCAAGATCGAAAACACACTCACACACACGCAACACACATGCCACGTCAACCAACGGCCTTTTCGGCTCCATCCGCCAGTCACCGTCGTGTATTCCAAGTACGGACAAAAGCAGCAAAACTGATGCCGACTATTCTGCTCATTGGATCGAAACCCTTGATCCTTATCTGGCTTGAACAAGTGTCAGACTGCTCTTTCAAATCAGTCTGGCGGGTTCAAGGTGGTCAGATGAGTACATCGATTTCAATCGAGACTATTCATATTCACATATCACAGAATGAGATGTGACCCCAACAAGTCCTTAAGCCCTTCGCTTCTCCCAAAGAAAGTAGAGGGAATTTGCATGATGATCTCTTGGGAAACAAGTCCTTCAAAAGGTTGAACTCTATCTCAAGGGGTGGAGAAAAGCCGTTTGTTAATGAGCTTGTAGCTTTATCAACACTAGCATTTTGACAATAATGGGGTGTCTAGTATTCTACAACCTAAACCAATCAGGGCTCTGCCTAACTGAATACAACTTGTCACTTTGGCGTTGAACTAAGACCGATTTGAAAAATGGCTCCCTAGTGAACATTATGGTTTTTCAAATCAAGCAGTCGGTTTTTATTGTTCTGCGAGGCTTTCCACGTAACACTTACGCTGAGCTTCATGGTGAAATTGGCATAAACTTTCTGATACCAGACGTTGCTAATGTCAAGTCATCTAAAATTGACAGTCTTCAATATTCAGATAGGTTGTCATAGTAGTTGGCAAATTCACTTTTAGGAATCAAAATACAGTATCCTTCCTGTCTCTTGACAATACTGTGAATTTCAGTCAAATGACAGCAAAAAGAGCATTTGCATTGATGGTGTGATTTTTTTCAGTCACTATATGCCTTCGTTTAATTTTCAGAGTTTCGCAAAAATCTGGCACTTGTTTATTTGAATGATTTTTTTCGTTATATTGCCAATCAAGAACTTAAGAAACTTATGTTCAACAGTAAGACAATTCCAAAATCAGATTCGGGCAATTTTTTTTATCAATATCCTGGATCAACCTAATTCTAAATTCAACGGCTGGACAAATCCGCCAACTCTATTTTGTTGGTAGATCAGAAATTATATGAAGATGAAATAAACGAGAATTATACAAACCGCTCGTCGCCTTGGCCGTACAGCAGGATCAGAAATTATATGAAGATGAAATAAACGAGAATTATACAAACCGCTCGTTTGATCCGACTAGGAAGTTCATTTGTACGTAGCAGTTGTTATTAAGGTTCAAATTCAGTAATTTCTGATGTACAATAACTAACAAATTGATTTCTTTTAGCACTCAATGAATTCAAAAATTCTTCACTCGGATAACTTGCCTCTGACTCATTTTTGTTATGCCGCCAAACTAAGAAGTGAAGATCCAATCTGGATTGCTAAATAAACTTCTTGACACACGCCATAAAGGGTCCGTGGGTTTCCGTGAACACTTATTATGCGTAAGATATTGGAAGAATATGGTTGTATTTGAAATCAAAACGGTACGATCGGCCCGAGATATGTAAAAGCGAAGATTAAATCACAAAAAGCGAGAAAGCTCACTTTGACGCTCAAAATAGAAGGAATCCTTGGTGAAGGACCGATACGGGAACCTTCCGTCATATTCCTGGTTATGATGTTATTTCTTGTCATGGCAAAGGACGATTTTCCTCCTTGGTATGACTTCTCCTACCACTTCCTTCATCTCATTGTACCGGTCTCATTCAGCTCCAGCGAATAGCAGAAGTGCATGATCGGATCTCCAAATTTCTCAGAGCTCGTCATGGATCGGATCAAAACGACTGTACAAAGGAGCCTGTTTTGGCCAGAAGCCAGTCCGATGTTGAATTGGTTCAATGACTCTGGGAATCCCCCAATGATTCCTTGACGTCAATGCGTACAAGAGCCCACCATGAAACCAATTGCTCTGGAGTGAAGAGCACCGCGAGCTTCCAACACTTTTTTAGTGTCATGGTAGACAGGGACTTCCCCTGAAGAGACTGGTAATTCAATGAAATGACATTGGCCCGTTTCAAGTGCTCTGTCGATCAAGTGCGAAAATATTGTCACCGCAGATCTTTTGTTATTTCATTTGGCCACACAACTCGCGTCAAACATTGTCACACATGATCCCACATCGCAAAATATTTTCGGGGAATTCCTATTGAGTGCAGACATGTGCAAGATATGGGCTGCGAAATGGGTGATCTTTGAACAATTGCTTCATCCTTCACTCGTTTTTGACTGCCATGAAATGCATGATTCGGGGCTTGCACAAATAAGTCAATCTTGATTTACATTTTTCACTTTTTTCATTTGATATTCAATAAAAGGAAAAGAGTGAAAAACTTAGATTGGTCAAACCAACCTCATCAAATCTTGGCCCTTGGATGACTTATTGACTCGGTGGATCTTGCCATAGATACAATATTGTAACTTGTCCTGAGGTTCATGCCCACGGCCTTCATCGTTCTCGAAATAGTTGCTTCAAGTCAACGTGGTTAATCCACGACCAACTGGCGTGGTATTTGCCCCTTAGTATGAATAGTAAAAAAAGAATTACGTGGGTCTGAGCCACTTGTCAGACTCTTGCGAGCGGACCCTTGAATTAATAATGAGTCATCGGTGTTCTAAAAATCAATATGAAGCGACAAAATGCATTGCAACCCTAAAAATGCACTCATTTCAGACAATAGCATTTGAGAAAGGCGAAAGGGGGAAAACTAGACCAATGGAAAAGAAGTTCCTGCTTCCATAGTCGGATTCGGCGATTTTATCTCACTTTTGCAACAACTTTTGTTATGGACTATTGCGTTGGATTATGTGACTATGCTCTTCAAATGGTTTTTGTGTGGTAACTGCTGAAACCGCAATTTGACACATACAAAAAAAATCAAACTTTCGGTACCCTTTTCCTAACCAAAAGATATTTGTATCCAAAGGGCGTTTATTTTCGGACATTACAATGATCATTTATCTTTTCATCAATCACATTGATAAAACTCTTTGCCCTACACATAAAGTCTTCTCTCTGCCGACTTGTCTTGTCTTGCCTTTTGAAGAATGCACCTTATTGCGTAGATCTCCCAAAGTTTCCTATTGACCATTTCAAGAGGCTATTTTTGAAAGTAAAGGCTGCAGAGAACAAATTTGTAGGCCTTGACAGGTTTTGTACCAAATTGATGGAAACATCCTTCACCCCAGAGGTAAAAGCTTTCCTAGTTCTCTATAACAAGGAGTTGATTCATATGAAAATTGATTTAATTCAGTAGATGAGTGAAAGTATGTTGCCCATTGAAGAGTCCAAAGGCTCTCGTTTGAAGGAGATGCACAACATACGTATTTAAAATGAATTGTATTGACCAGAACAATATCAGTATAGTCGACCTTTGAAGGGATGGTCGGTCCTTATGACGACACTTAATTGCGCTCGACAACACGAAAACGTGAAAGGCCGTTGTAATCCGATTCCGCTTGGTGGAATCGTACGCTATTAAATGAATCTGAATCGGATCAGAGGTTACGAGGAGGAAATACTTTAAGGATTTACAACTGATAGGGAGGGATCGGTTGTAAGGATTTCCTTCAAAACCCTTGAGATCATGGCTTGAAGCTAATTGTTCTTCAGAGATAATTGGTTGATGGGTACTAATGGGAAAGACACTTCCAAGAAACGAAACTGCTCTTGATCTCGTTGTTTCCATGGCAAAGATCACGGATAACTAGACTCTTTGGTTGAAATACAGAGCTTTCCAGGAAACGCAAACACTCACTCCACAACGTACTCGTTGAAATGGACAATGGTTTGCTTTGTTGTTATGAGCTGAGATTCAATCAAATAAACGCCTTTTCACTTCACCTTTCAGCTTCTGATTCGACAACCAACCACGTGGTAGCGAGTTTTGACCAGCGCTCGAAGCTGGAACACAAACATTTCTCCATCCATGGTAAATGCTCTCACCGCCATCGGATGGCTCCCATCAGTCCAAGCCACAGGATCACGATGAAGACGATGGCAACAAAATACACGAGCCTGGCCAAATTCTCAGGGACACCCAAGCATTATATTCAAGGGCTCGAAAACAGTCAGAAAACACGCCAGAACGCTTATTGGGAAAAACTAAACCCCACCAGTACCCCATATCACCTCCTTTTGGTTACGAAATGGGCCGTACCGTGGCGCGGGAGATGGCCGAACGATCTCATTGTATTCCTTATCAATCTCAAACCCCACCTCTCACTCCCTCCGGTGCCAGTGGGGAGCAACACCCCCATGCTCATTCCGTGCATTCGCACTATTCACAACCAAGCCCTTTTGGCCTGAGGAGGGATGCTTTGAACCCTAGTCCGTATTATGCTCAACAAGTCAGTTTGTCAGAATCTGCTTTGAGGGACCGATATTTTTCAGAGCAGGCCTACGCACAACATTACCATCATCCTCGTGGTGTCTCCTCTTCTACTGTTTCACTGTTACCCCCATTGGAGAGATCGGCCGAGGCCCGAGCTCACTCACAAGGTTACCGTCCCCATTCATATCCGAGTTCATTGCTCTCCCCGGACAGACTCGAAGATTTTCGTGGTCGCAGGTCCTTGCCTCCTCAATCCACAAGCTCCTCAAACCATCCACGGTCCCATCCCCAGGCAAGATTGCCGAAGGATGTAAAAGAGACTAAAGGTTGCCCTCCAGGTCCTGCCGACTACGCTCGGTTTTATGAGTATTATTCAAATACAATGCCATCACCCTCTTCCAATTTGGCCCATTTTTACTCCGGGAAGAATCTGTCCGACGACTTGAACCGTTCCTTGCATTACTCCCAATCCTCTGGTCATCAATCAGGTCAATCTCAGGACCAGTTTAGTCATTCCTCAGCAAGAGGCCGTAGAGGGGCTCAATATCAAACTTCAGTCCCAGTCTCTTCCACATGGCAAATTCAAGGCCCTCCACCAACAGGCAACCGCAGAGGTTCTCATGATCTTACCCAAGAAGAAAAGACCACGTCCAAGTCTCTAAATCCCAGAGATGGATCCATCAACCCTGCAGGGAACACCCAGTCCGGAACAAACGTTAAGAGTTCCATCCCTAACCGTTCAGGTCCGACGAGTCTAACAAGGCCAACCAATCAACTTGCCGAAGAACAGACACCGTCCCCTTCCACCTCTAGTTTTCAACGAGGATCACTGATAGAATTGTACAATGGACAGGTCAAGCGGGTGGAAGAGTTGCGAACCTCGGACTTTTTACACAATTCAAGAATGTACGAGGATATCAAGTTGGAGATCAGCAGAGTGGTGAGCTACGAAATCGGAAATGCAGAGGGTCAACAAAATTCCATCCATTTAGCTGTTTCAGCCAATGAGACCAGGGTAAGATTAATCTTAAATCTCAGAGCCAAATTTGGCTATAATGCTAACTCTGAAAGAAATTACTCTAGGTTTCCTTGGAAGCAAGTTCAGATCATCCGTTTTTCGTTCCAAATCATGGTTGGAGTTCCGTTGACCCGGTTTCAACCTTGGAAAAGTACAATCTTCCATGTCGTCGACTTCGCTTTGGCGATGAATGTTTGACCCTGTCTCTGAACCAAGACCTGATTCACTCGGAACCTGAAGTACTACCGCAAGAGGCTAACACAACCCCCGGAGAGACCCCCAGTGAAGCTGAAATGATGCCACCCCCTCCCCCTCCTCGAACCACTACCTCTCAACACTCTGGCATGGAAACAACCGCACCTGATGAATGTTCAGATATGTCCAAGAATCCAGGGACCTCAATAGCTTCTAGTTGTTCTACACAAGATGGGCCCCATGAGCAGACTGCGCTGGAGACAAAAGAGAGCCTAGATAAATTTAAAAGACCTCCAGACAAAACGCAAGACTTTGGATCGCCTCCCAAACGGAGAAAGTAATTTAAACATTACACCATTGCAACAACAAAACTATGATCAACTGGTTTGATGAAGCCCAAACCAATGCAATGACAATGATTTGGATTGGAATTGTCGAGGTCAATTTTTGTGTCCTAGAAGCCATTGGCAACAAAATTTGAACAAGTCCTCTTTGTGTGTTCATTGGTATGTCATTGAACTTACCCTGGTGAGATCCGAAATAATCTGTCCCTTGCTCCCATGTCAATTATCATTCTGTCCGGTCGTTAAGATTATGTCATAACTGAACCATTTCAAAATAAATCCTTGAACAAGGATAGTCGGTTGTTTCACCCAAGAATGTCCTAAAGTCAACGGTTGTTGTCAAAGCTCAACGAGCAAGCTCCAATGTTCAAACCAACGCTTCTCCTCAAATAAACAAGCATTGGATCGTTGGTCAATTTATGGATCTTAGCCTCCTGTGAAGGTTGCAATATGAGCGGTTCAGAATTGCTGGTTGACGCTTGCGCCAAAACCGATCTTGCATTCGTACCCAGCATGAAATACGTTGCCGTTGAATATGTGCACTCTATTTGAATTCATGTATGTGAGATTGTTTCCTTCTAATAAAGATACAACTTGTGTTCAAGTCGTCTCTCAATGGTTGAAGCATTGATACTTTGTTTACTGAAGTTGCTTCTCCGTTTTCTCTCGATCTCCTATGACTCAGCACAACATTTCCATGGCAACCAAGTCCGAAAAACAACCTTTTTATCCGATATTCTCATTGACCTCAAGCCAATATACTCTCCTAATGACACTTTTGGTAAACATACCAAGAGAGCGATGCCATCGAATGCAAGGGGTTACAAAGCTCCTCCGACTTTCTGAGTACTCGAATTGGAAAGGAAAAAGAGCATTTTACTAGGAAATGTATTTGTTTTCAGGTTACAGACATTTATGACCTTGATCCATTAAATTCATATCTAATATTTGTGCCCCTTCAGGGTTTGGTTACAATGACGTTGATTGACACAAAGAGAATATTATGGAGATCCAACTAATCCTGATCGGCTACTCCTAAAAGAGGAGGGTCATCTTGATCTTTGGCCGATGTCCCCATCATTTCATCCCCATTCCTGGGACCCAAAGCCTCGCGTGATTGAGTTTGTAATTGCATGTCTGATGTGAACCATCTGCCCAAGAAGGTCAATTCCTTGGGGAGGGTCTCCATCAAGGTAGGCTGACCATGGGTCAGAAGGGGCTTCAAGTACAACTGATCCAGTCCCTTCCAACGCCTGGCCAAGTATGATCGATTGGTGTGACTCGGCAGGCTGGCCATTGGTTGTTCATAATCACTGATGAGCTCCTCGCGTTCTTCGGAAGACTCGCCGGTTGGGATCTGAGGACATGTAAATCAATTATTATGGGACATTATTGTGCCTTCTGATCCTTTAATCGTGCTCCCAAGCAAAGAAGAATCGAAATTTTCTTCCACGGGTAGAAAAGTTACCACTGCCACGTGCTCTCTAGTAAAGTTTTGCCCATCGATTTGGAACTGAGATCAAGGTAGCCATTCTGGTATCTGAGGCTACAACAGCTATGTTCCAAACTAATCCAACGGAAGGTAATATTCTCAGTTTCAATGTTTGGGATCTTTGTAAGCATCATCTCTGTTCGGAACTTCAGATAAACAGAAAATATTTTTTTCTTCAAAATATTTCCCTTGAAGGCCTGTGAGGATTGACCCAAAGACCCAACATACAAAAAGCGAATTGGATATGACGCACTTTAGTTCCAGAAACAACCTGGCATTTCTTTTCAAGAATTAAGCGCTCATCATACTTGGAAGATGACACGGATAAAAAGAGAGGGATAGGGAATTCCAGTACATCAGATTCTCTAAAAAATAAACCATGTAAGAGTACGTGATTCTCAACAGGAATGTGATGTCCATTTATCATTATGGGTCTGATTGGAAATTGCTAAATATGAAATGACCTTTCCTCATGTTCATGATAACCTCTCAAATTGAGTGGAAAGGTACCTGGCAACCCATATTATACAGAGATTGAGCAAAACTTCCGAGAAACTTCGCCTGAAAAATGCCCTGGCGTTGATTGGCATTCAAACGACTAAAAAAGGATGTTCGTAGCAAAGTGATTTGATTTGACGTTGATTTTGTGACCTTTCGAATCCTATTTCGGAAACTGACCAAGTATGCGCTAAGCGACAGTTCAAATGAAAAGAAGTGATACGACCTGATCAAATTTCCATTAAACTCATCACGAACAGGATCTTTTGCTGGTTGACATTATTAGGTATTTGTCGATTGCTATGATTTCTCTGGGTTAAATAGCCTCCTTGCTGTACCTACAAGTTACGTTTCCCGTACCTTTTGGGAAAGCCTTACAAACATTTACAATTCAGGTTACACATTTTTGTAAGGACCTACTTATCTCAATTAGAAGGAGCGTTTGATTTCTTTATTGCTGAAATTGTATCGCAGTTGCATTGCCAACCAAATTGCTTTGTGGACCAAGGTTAACAAATGGCCATTGTCATTTTCCCGCATTTGATTGTCACGATTGGGCCATTTTTGCAACATGAGTAATCTTACATAGCTTTTTTTGAGAAACGCATGATTAGGATTCAATTGTAATCCTTTGTAATTTGATTCATTCTGACTCAACTTTTGGCGGGGTAAACTTTTTTTGAGGGTTTATGGGCTTAGACGAGCAATACGCCTTTTTGAACAATTCGACCAAACGTCAGTAGGGCCTTTTTTTATTTCATCAAAAACTTGGCATTATTGAGTTTTTGGCGACTTGTTTTTTCCACCAACTTTACTATTATGATTGGTCTACTTCTTACCAAGTAAACTTGAAATGATATTTGGCCGATCAACGAATTTGAATTGGCAGACCAAACTAGCCCTTGAATGTACGGTTGATGTGGAATGTTTGTCAAATTTTGTCCAAGTCTGACTTGAAAGATGCTACCGGCCCAATGGAAATAACATTCTTTACTTGGAGGGACTTGAAGTGCTTCAGTGTTGCCAACTCGAGTCAGTCAATTCCAATTTTCCAATGGTAGCTTTCTCTTTCTTTGGACTGGGTTTTCATTCGTTGTTTATTCAAAATGCCTTTTTTGGCTCCATCCTTATGCGAATCTTCAATGGATCTGAAGCTTTGTCAGGTGTTCGACGTAAATGACCATTTAACGGGAACAATTAAGGTCTCATCGCAGGAATTGGCAGCCCTGCCCAATTGGAGAGTTTTATTTTGTCAACACAAAGCAAGTCAGTGCCTCGCAGTCTCGTGTCAATCAAAATCTTCACTGAATTTATGACCAAAAGGCACGATCTTAAAACCAAAGCATCACAAATGCTAATGCTTCAACCCAATGTCCAATGGATGAAGAAAAGGACCATGTCACCAAGGAGGTGACTCTTCAGCAAAATTTGACCTTTGTGGTGACTTGGACCTCTTGAAATTGAGTGCTCCAATTTGATGTGACCAAATGTGCTGCATTGTAAAAGTATAAGTTGCTTGAGCTGTGACTGATATGGCACAGTGTCTGAAGACTGGCTGTAAATTTGTTGCTCACTTATTCCGGTGGTGGAGGTCCATAGGGGCCTAAGTGTTTTATTCAAGTCAAGCTTCAAATTTGGCATCTGTCAATGTGACACGGTGTGAATTTTGAAATTTTGACGCTCAATATTGACAGACGGCATAGTGAGTTTCTTCAAGTTTGCAACAGTCTACCCTCAATTAGAATGTTTTAATGCTGCCGTGGTGTTGTGTGTGAAGTGGACCAATACAAAATTAAGGGCTTGAATCCCTGTTGCTGAATCTAGAACATGTTCCAACTATTTGTCAAGGCCTCAAAGTGTTGGCTGGACCGTGATACATATCTTGACGTTAGTGCTCATTGCCTTCAGCAATTTTGGGGGTGTTGAAACCATGCTACCACGTCCTTAGTTCTGAATTCGTGAATGCCCTATTGTGGAAGAAACCTTTTCAACAAAAACTTCAAGATATTTATTTGTATGATTAGTTTAGACACCCACATTGATATATGTCTTTTAATGATCAATACTCTTAAGGTTGTTTTATCCAAAGGTTTCACTACCCTGATTTGCCAACCTGTATATCTTCTTCCTTCCCTTCCATCCTCCTAAATCTTAAACATGCCTCATGTCTTAATTGTATAGAACACTCAAATATCAGCAAGATGATCTTTCAATGTGTGAATGCCCTATTGTGGAAGAAACCTTTTCAACAAAAACTTCAAGATATTTATTTGTATGATTATTTTAGACACCCACATTGATATATGTCTTTTAATGATCAATACTCTTAAGGTTGTTTTATCCAAAGGTTTCACTACCCTGATTTGCCAACCTGTTTACCTTCTTCCTTCCCTTCCATCCTCCTAAATCTTAAACATGCCTCATGTCTTAATTGTATAGAACACTCAAATGTCAGCAAGATGATCTTTCAATGTATTTAAAGAAGTGCTGCAGTGTATTGATCAATAAATCTACGTAGAATTCTCATTGGCATTTTTTATAACGTCTCTATATCTGTAAACCACAAGATTTGTTTAGACTTTTGGTTTCCATTTACTGAACCATTTTCAAATTGAAGCCTTTCATTAAACTCTTCCTTTAATTTCGGATTCTATGACAGTTTTAGCCATTTTAAGGCTGAAAAGCACCAGGTAGTCTGCGGTACTGTGGATAAAAAAAAATGACTTCCAACCGAGAAAAGCAGTACTGCCAATTACAGCACCAATATCAGACATTATTTTGTTACTTTTACAATCAGTTATGTCAAAGTGTGGTAAAACTGAAGTTGTTTCAAGTAATCCCATTCATGGGAAATTTTTCATGGCATTGCTATAGTGGCAAAAAGAAGTGAAACCCGGTCGAAACTAAGACAGAGCTTCTGTTTGAGACTGATTCAAATTGGTAATGACTGACTGAAGTTGGTAACACTGAAGCAAGATGGAATTAGAATGGCGGGAAAATTCAAATTTCGCGATTAAATCTTAAATCTGCAAGTTATTTCTAAAATGGTCCCTGAGCCATACTTTTGTGCATACATTAAGAATCCTTAGAGCATGTAGATTCAGATGGGATGGGTCCCGTTTCATCACATTTCTTTTCATGTTCGGTACTACCGTGGAAGACTGGTCAAAAACAAAGTCTATGGGAATTGATAGGCAAAATGTAGCTCCTGCTCATCACTCTCTGGAGACCCAAAGACGTCTGAAATGAAGTTGAACTTGCTTCTGAGACATAGTTGTGAAACCCTGCCAATCGCCATGATTTTTCACCGTTTTCGATTCAATTGGAATTCATCAATCAGACGGTCCAGAAATTTTCATTGGCTACAAATTTAGAGCCTCTTGAAAAGCACCTTGAAATTGTATGGTTTAGAGTTATCTAGGTATGCAATGAAATCTGATTT